>NC_134835.1:2396385-2449935 GCF_004210375.1 Tachypleus tridentatus
CGCTATATCGTTTTCCTGATCTCCAACTTCCGGCCGGCATGTCGCCCCGTTGTTTATCGAAGTTGAGCTTGCTGTCTCGGGCTAATTCAAATGGTAAAAAGGTCTTCTGTCTTTGTATCTACTGGCGTGAAACTCGAAGTGAATAGTAAGAACTCGACAAAATATGAAGCAAAATATAGGTTGTATACACGTAGAATTTCGAGAGCCTTTCAGAGGTACATCCTATCTTTACCCTCTTCAAGCGCAGAATGGGGAAGTGGTCACTAGTGATTTCATCATGTACTTTAAAGTTAGAGGTTCTGTTTACTGTGTCCTTGGGTGCTATGATGACATCAAGTACATCGTATGAGCCGTTGGCGGCTGAAAAGTGTGTAGGTGTATGGTCGTTAATTAGGTGCATCTTATTACTAAAAAGAAAATTTTTTTTATGCAGAAACCTCTGCGTGTGTTTCTGTTTCCCCTTAGTTCTGTATGCGGAGAATAAAAATTCCCAATAATAATTGGTTTGAGTTTGCGATTAACACATTTTTGAAGGAAATATATATTTAGATGGTGAACAATATATGGCTAGAATCGGAATAGTTAGCCGGTTGTTTAAGTGTATATTGCAAAAAATGGTTTCATTAATGTTAGATTTATGGGGAATCTTCTATCGAGATTAAATGCGATATTTTCTTACTGAAGTAAGCTATTATACCTCTGTTGTTTTCTGAGTGAGGTATGCTGTGCGTGATGAATCCGGGGATGTGGTGTTTTGTTTCTCTGTGCAAAGTGTTTCTGAAACGATGATTATGTTGGCGTTTATATGTTTGTTTATGTTGTATATTTCTATCCTTTTGTCTTTGAGATTTCCTTGGCAGTTGATGTGTAAGATTTTAATGTGTTGTATCTTTGTGTTGTTTTATTTCCTTTGCATCAATTTTGAGTGAAAGATGGTGTGGTTTGAGGTGAGGAAGGTTAAAATAATAACTTGCAAGGCTACAAACAGCCTTGAGTGACTCGTGCCTCGATTCGAATGTGGGGAGATCACTCAATTCTATTAGCATTGCTAGTAAGTTTGTGGTGAATTCTGTGGGGTTGAATGCTTGTGTTGTTTTCGGGCGTGACGTCTGCGAAAGTACGAGTTGGTTGAGGTTGAGAGTGTTTGATTTGTGAGTCTGCCGGAGTTTGTACTAAAGGTTGTTTGGTGATGTGGGTGCCGTGGGATTGATTGTTATTGTTCGTGGTTTTGAAAATAAATCTATTACGTATTTGAGTGTATTTAGGGCAGCCTTTGTAACTGGCTGCGTGAGGGCCCTGACAGTTTGCGCATCTCGCTTGGTTACGCTCGTTAGGACACTGAGCAACCTCGTGAGGTCCGCCACATCTCGCACATCTGTCCTTGGCCATACAATTGGTTTTCGTGTGTCCGAACCTTTGACATTTGTAGCATTGAATAATGGGCTTTTGGTGTTTTTTCCGGTTCGGTCGTGTGTCTCTTGAAAAATAGGAAGCAACCATTTTTTAATAAGTTGTCTTGATCGTCTTTATTGTTGACGGTTATCTTGATCATTGGCGTTTTTTGTTTCGTTCTAAAGGATACGATTCGGTTTGATACAATGTCGTAGCCTTGAGTTTTTAATTCATCTGTGATTTCGTTATCTTCGATGTCGAAATCGACACTTCTGATAATGACAGTTAATTTTGGCGTGTTGTTTTTTTGTGTACTAATGGTGGCTTGGACCCTGAAGGCATCTTGGGCCAGTGGGCCAAAAAATGTGCAAATTATTGTGGTTCAAAGCACTTTAACATGATTCTTCCATTAGGAAGGCGTTTGATGTCCTTAAACCGGATGCCCGGGTAATAGGTCCTCAGTTGTTTGACTATCTGTGGGATTCGTGTTGTGTTGTTTACTCCCTCAATGAACAGAGGTGGGATTCTGTAGTGAGGAGAATCGTGTGTTTGTGTGACAGTGGTGGTGTTCTTAGAATTAGTGGCGTTAGCGGTGCTGTTAGTATTCAGGTTAGTTGCGTTATTTTTGTTAGAACTAGTGGCTTTGTCATTATTAACATTGGTTACGTTATTAACACTTGAATTTTTAGTATTGTTAGTAGTGTTATTGAGGTTAAGGTTAGTAGTATTGTCCGAAACCATATTTACCTTGTCCTTTTTCTTCTTCAGCCTCTTCTTGTTTGAGGTCGCATTTGCTTCTTGAGATTCTTGTCTCGATAATTCTTCTGCTCTTGAGTATTCGCTTTCAGAACTCTCTGTCGAACAGCTCAGGGATTATGAGGCTGGTCCTTCGATTGCCTTGTTGAGCATTTCAATTATTTCTTCGTTTGATAGGGCTTTTCCGTTAGATCGCGTTGCGATCTTCCTCCTCTTCATCCTGTTTGTTTTACTACACTGATAAGGACGAAGGGTAAACCTTTTAGATTAAAACTTGGGAATTATGCACTTCAACAAAGTATACCTTGTCTCGCAGCTCGACTTACACGTTTTCTCTGCTTGACGGCGGCCTTGAAACGGACCTACTGTTACGCTCACAACCCAAACTAACGTGGCAGGGGTTTAGAGAGAGAGAAATCACAAGTTCTCTCTCCAACTGGGGTGTTCAGGAACGTTGTGGTTCCTCTTCGTCCCCTTTCGTGAATTTTTATTAGGAATAAGTTTTTTGGTTTTTATTTTATTTATTTATTTTTTTTAACTCTTTTTTGGGTGGAGTATGTCTCTCTAAATGTTGTTTTGGGTGTAGGCAAAGGCAACACCGGAAAGAATGGCCGGGACCCGTCACGAAAGGAAGAAGTCTAGCAAATGTGAACATGAATACAATTCAATTCAAACGGCACGATTAAGTGGCAATAAAGTTACTTGGGCTGTGATCTAAAAATCCAATGCCTAAGTTTTTGCTGTGGGGGGGAAACGGGAGTGCCCCGAGAAAACCCACTTTCACAGGACAGGCGCCGAAAGTTTTGCCTGTCGTGTGCCCGGTATCTGAAAAAAAGGAATGCATATTATTGACATGGATTTATTTATTTAGATTCTTTGTTGAGTAATTTGTGATTCTTGAAATATGTTGTAAGGTGAAATGTATTTTGTTGGTGCACTTGATAATTTGTGTAGTGATTCCGTTAGTTTGTTTCTATTTTCTGCCTTTAGATAATATTTGAGTGATATTTCCGTTATTCTACCTCTTATTGTTGGTAAATTGCTAATTTGATGTATATAATTTGTTGGCGTGAATGATGGTAGACTGAATGCAGATTTTAATATTCTGTTCTGTTGAACTTGGATTTTCTGGAGTGTGTTGTTTGACGTATTGTATGTTACTTGACATCCGTACTCTATTAGTGGACGGATACTATTACGCTCTCTATATATATACATATCTGCATGTGTTTAGGTTAAAAATTAATATTTCTTAAGAAACATTAATCCCCTGGGGTGCTCGAAGACTAACTAGTACTCCTTCAACTCCGCACCAGATAGGAATTTATAAAATAACGTTTGTGGATAACACTGATAGACAGATTAATGGATTGATTTAACAGATGTAGATGCTTGTCTGGTAAGCGTGGCAGGCAACAAGGCGAAGGCAAAGCAAATCCCACCGAAGAAGAGAACCGGAGAAATACGACGAGAAGCAAGTCGGATAAATACAAATAACAACCAAACGGGCCATTTCAGGGCCGGGCATGGATCGATGGATCAAAGTGCCCTGGCAGGGATCTAAAGATCCAATACCTCAAAATTAGGTGTGGGGAAACGGAGTACCCCGAGAAAACCCACTTTCAAAAAACGGGACCGAAAGAAGCCCGCTTAGTGCCCTTGAAGTATGCTGGACTTGGGAGGTGGATAGGACCTGAAACGAGACTGAAGATGTTTTTAAAAGAGAAACAAGAATTATATTGTTTTAGACAAATTGAGGATAAAATTAAAGGGCGATAAATATTTACACCAGGATTTAGGAGTAGCTGCTATGTTTTTAAAGTCAGAAGTGAGTGTGTTACGATGAGTAGATTTTTTAAAGTATTTGGAAGCAAGTTTAGTTACACCTGTGGAAATTGGTAAGATTTTAGTGTGTGTCTGCACATATTCAGACCTGCAACCATGGTTGAAGTGACTAATTTTACAGAGGTATGAGATTCTGGTTAGCATTTTCTTTCTAACGTTTTTGAAATGGGAGTTCCATGTAAGTCTTGTATTGATTGTAACACCAAGGAATTTGGCGGTGTTAGAGTTATTTTTATTTTAGACTTGACAGTAGTTTTGGTTTTAAAGACCTTAGGGATATCCCTAAGGCAAACCAGGGCGCTCAGAAACTTTTGTTTCTCTCAGCCCCACACATGAGTTAGGTGTGATGTGTCGTGTAGGGGGGAATATCAATTTTATTGTTATGTGTCAGGATGTGACTATGATATTTGGTTGTTGAGGAGCAGGAGAACCAGGATGATAGGCTTTAGTCGGAGAGCTGGATCACGAGCAGGAAGATCGAGGCTGCAGCGGGTCTTGCATTTTTCTTGGGACCAGTAACGTAGATGGAGGCAAGAGTAGTGGTGAAGGGAGAGAGTGGTAGAAAGGTAGCTATAGAGAGTAAGAAAAATTGAAGGGTGGAGAACAGTGCATGAGAGTGAAAGAATAGGAGGAATGGATAGAGAAGTGTAGGGATAGACGGACCTTCAGGGCCTAGTTGCAAAAAATTTTGGTGGGGGAAACCGGAGTACCCGGAGAAAACCACTTTCACTGGGTGGGCGCCGAAAAATCTACCCACCCAGTGCCCAACCTGAAATATAAAAGAAGTGTTAATGGCATGTATACACTTGGTTAGTTAGCATTGGTCACTATGGTTAATGGTCCAATTTAAGGGCGAAGTATACTTAGTCCAGATAAGAGGGTATCTGCTATTTGAAATAATTGCCGTGTTTGGCGGTTTCCGTTATAAGCTTTGGTATAATAGTTTTTGGAGAGTTTGGTAAATCGGTCCTTAATTGGTGATAGTTGGGTTAGGGAGTTGAGGTAGCTTGGGGGAGTGTAGTTGGGAAGACGGTAGGCAATTTTAATGACCCGGTTTTGCAAGTTTTGTAGTAGTGAATATTGTTTTTCAGACATGTTACAAGTGGTTGGGTTACCATATTCGAAAAGTGGTCTTATGAATGCTTTATATATGGTGATTATGGTTTTGGGGGAACATCCTTTGTTGGGTCCACTGATGCGTTTCAAGAAAAAGATTCTATTGCTTGCTCGTTTGGCGATTTCCTGAAAGTGTGGGGTCCAGGAAAGATTGTTAGTTAGAGTAAGACCTAGAAAGGTTACAGATTTTGTGAAAAGAATATCAGTGTTATTCAGGTTGAGTTTAATATTTTGGAATTTTTTCTTATACTTGTTGGCTTTTCTATAGAAGTTTATAGCTTACGATTTTGAGGGGTTTAAAATGACACGCCATTTATTACACCATTTGGATACTGCATTCAGGGATGCTTGAATACGTGAGGATGCAGTATGGGGATTACATGAGGTGCTCCAAATGGCGATATCGTCTGCATATTGTGAGATGAGGGTTGAGTTAAGTGAGGGAAAAGGTATGTCATTAACGTATATATTATATAATAGTGGGCTGAGTACTGAACCTTGGGGGACGCCTGCATTAAAACTGAAAGGGTGTGAGATTGAGTTGTTTATCTTGATACTTGCTTTACGATTGATGAGGAAGCTGGATATCCAGCGAACTAGGATAGGAGGGATGCCGATGGTTAAGGTTTTATGGCGAAGGCCATCATGCCCGACTGAGTCAAATGCTTTTTGGACATCAAGAAAAGTAGCGACAGTTGTTTGTTTCCTATTGAATCCTTTGAATATTGATTCTGTGAGACGTGCGAGGTGATCAGTGGTTTGTCTGTTTTTCCTACCAGAATTTTGATTTTCGCTGATTAGGTTGTTGGTTTCGAGATAGCAATTAATCCTATTGGTTATAGTTTTTTCCATAAGTTTCCCCAGTGTGTTCAGGAGACTGATCGGCCTGTAATTACTTGGAATAGTAAGATCTTTGTCTTTTCTTGGTATAACTCTAATTAAAGCGGATTTCCATATGTTGGGGTAGTATCCTGAGAGTAGAGAAAGATTGAAGACTGAGACAAGGTGCTTAAGGTTAGTGTCGGAAAGGTTTTTAAGAACTTGGTTACTAATGCAGTCGGGTCCAGGAGCTTTGTTTTTGATTTTCTTAAGAATAAGTTTGATTTCCGTTATTGTTATGGGTCGAGTGTAGTAAGAGTGGGGGTGATTGTCTGATTTGAGAGTGATGGGAAAATGGGGGGAGAACAAAGTTGGGTTTGATTTCACTATTTGGGTAGTTCGAAGATAATGAGGTTGATCGAAGGATGCGATATTTGGGGTGACAAAGGTGTTTGTGAAATACTGGGCGAAGAGTTTAGCTTTGTCGGGGTCGGAGGTTGCTGAGATATTGTTGTATATGATGTCGGGGTAATTGTTGGAGGGTTGGGTGTTAGTAATGGCTTTGATTTTCCTCCAGAATAAGGATGGGTTTGGGTATGATTTTCAATAGAATTACATAGGTTGTTCCAGTTTTCGGTTTGGAGGGTTTTTATCAGGGCTTTAATCTTGTTGTTGGTGCTGTTGATTTGGGTTTTTATGGCTGGATTACGAGAGGATATGAACTGTCGTCGTAGACGGCGTCTTTGGATTATTGCCTGGTGTATGTCGGGGTTGATTTTCCAGGAGTTGGGATTGGTATTGTATGTTGCGGTAGGTGTGGTACTTAATATGGCTTTTTGGATGGTATTGGTGATTTGAGCTGCATAATCTTCTATATCTGTTTCACACACGGCGGTTGTTTTAACTGAAGGTAACTGTTTTCGATAAGTTGGTTGTTGGTTCCAGCTGGCACGGGTGTAGTCGGGCAGTGGTGGGCGTGCGTTAGTTTTCGGTGAGGTGTTGGGATAAATTTGTATATAAATTGGGTAATGGTCGCTACCGATGTCATGGAAGACTTGGAAGTTGGTTAAAAATCTAGACTGACTGCTGGGGGCTATTACTAAGTCGAGGATGTCTTGCTCCATTGATATGCGTGTGGGTGGTTTGGTTGTTGTTTAGGGTGACAAGATTATTATGTTCTATAAATTGTGTAAAATGGTTCCGTTTCGGTTGGTTGTTCGGCAGTTAAAATCGGTATGTTTACTATTGAGATCGCCAATTATAATGGAGTTTGGAAAGGAATCGTGAATTTGCTGTAGTGTGGTGGTATCGGGTTTTGTTTGTGGGGAGACGTACATAGCGATTAGTGTAATGGGGTAGATAAGGTTTGAATCTGGCAAATGATAAATTCGTTATCGGAGGTATAGTTTAATTTAGGGAAGGAGATTACTAAGGAGTTGAGGTAAAGTATTGCAATACCTCGCTTATTGTGGTTAACAGGTGAGTGTTTTATGTTGTAGCCGGGAAGACTAAATTTAGTGTTAACTTTAGAAGGGTTTCATTTAGAAATAAGATATCTGTTTTGTTTTGGTAAGTAATTGGAATATTTCATATTTTTTATGGTTTAGACCTCCGCGAACGTTAATGTGCATTAAGTTAACCATTTTTTAGGAAAGGAAGTAGAAGAAAGGTGAGGGAGTACTTACCAATTTATTCGGTGGAGTCTTGGGAGGTTCCATAGTGTCTTCCACTGTTTCTCCTGAGAAATTCAAGCTGGATCCCCATTTGTACAGGGTTGGGAACATTGTTGGTTTTTAGATAGTTGCAAGTACTCTTCCAGGCTAGTGTACCAAGTTGATCCACATTGATGGTACCATCAAATAGGTTGGATAAGATATCGGTGACGATTACTGACACAGCTTGTAAAACGTCTACAAACTGTCTTGGTGAATAACTCACCTCGTTACTTCTTGATCCATGGGTTGCCTCAGCGTAGGTTTTCTTGGTTGTGCGGTTGGGTGCTGGAGTGGGTTGTTGGTTACTTCTAAGTGGTAGAGTGTCCGTTTGTGCGTGAGCCACTGGTGTGGCAAAACGGATTGATTTTTTGGTATTGGTAGGGATGTGTGATGTAACAGAAGTTGGTCGTTGCATGTTGAGGATAGCTTAGAATGTGGGGCAGCCCCGGTAGGATGAAGCATGAGGTCCTTTACAGTTCGCGCATCGGGTGGCTTCTCTCTCATTTGGGCATGCAGTGACTGGATGAGGTCCACTGCATCTGACGCAGCGGACAAGCGATCTGCATGCATTCGCGGTGTGACCGAAGCGTTGGCACTTGAAACACTGTAAGACTCTTGGGGCAGTGTTTCTTACTTCTTCGACTTGATGGTGGTTATAATACAATATGATTCCTGAGGAGAGAACTTTCTCGGCCGTTTTTTCATTGGGGATACTAATTTTTATTAGAGGTGTTGGAAGGCCAGTTTTGGGTGACTTGATGCGGATGAGTTTGTTGACTTCGATACTTTGTGTTTCTAATTCTTCCTTAACTTCATCCAAGGTTATATCAAAGGGAACACTACGGATGACGACTTCTTTTCCTGGAAGCTGATTACCCGGAATACGCGTTGAGATGTTGGCACCTTTAAAGGCATTATTAGGCCATGGCTTGAGAATTGTTCCGTAGCTATGGGGATCGGCACATTTGATAATAACCCTCCTCTTGGGAGCCGTCTTAATTCTTTGAAGATAACATGGGGGAACAGTTTTTTAAGTTCATTGGCAATTTCGGGAGTTCTTGTCGTGGCTGGGATTCCCTCGATGATTATGGCTGGTGGCAGCTTTGGTTGGACCTGAGTGTTGATAGATGGGGGTGGATTGGTTATGTTCTTCACAGGGGACGAGGTTTGTTGATGTTTGGGCTTGGATGGTTTTTCATGCATATCGGCTACTTCTAGAACGGTAGTATTGTCTTGGAGGGAAGTACATGAATTGTTATCACTAGAGTCTGAGATTGGCATGTTGTCCGATTCAGGCTCGCTGAACGAACAACAATCTGTGGCGTCTTGAAGGAGGTTAAGCTGGTCAGAAGTTGATAGAGCTTCACTGGTTGACCTGGTAACTCTTTTCCTGGTCATCTTGCGTTTGTAGTGGGTAGATCTTCAAATATGGTATTGGTAAACCTTAAGGTGCTTGGACCTGGTTAGTTATACCAATACCTGCCTGTAGTCACGTAGGCCAAAGAACTTTAGCTAGTATTACTAAAAGAAAAAATCGCTCGGTAAAACGCAGAGACTGAAAAACACGTCTGATGATCTAGGTGTCCGTCTCCTCTCATCTAAAAAAAAATAAAAGGCGGTGTTAGAGAAAGAGATAGGGGTGTTATAAAGCTTCACACGTTTTAATCTCTTATTGAGCCTACGGTGGAGCATTATAGCCTGGGTTTTAGAGGGATTGAGCGTGATTTTCCATTTATTGCACCAGCGAGTAATACAATCTAAAGCTTTTAGTATTTTATTAGCCGCTAGAGGGGGTCCCATGAGGTGGACCATAAGGCAATGTCATCTGCATATTGTGATGCATAGGTAGATGACGTAGTCGACTGCGGTAAGTCAGTGACAAAAGGGAGTACAGTAGGGGGCTAAGAACCGATCCCTGTGGGACACCTGCGTTGAAGGTAAATGACTGAAAAAGGTTAGAATTAATTGTAACTCTGGCCGTACGATTTTCGAGAAAATTAGAAATCCATCTAAGGAAAGTGGGGGGTACCTTGAACTTTAACAGTTTATATCTTAAGCCATTGTGCCAGACAGTATCAAAAGCTTTTTGCACGTCTAAGAATACCGCGACTGTGGCTTGGAGTTTGTTGAACCCTGCAAAGCTTGTTTCTACAAGCCTTACAAGGTGATCTGCAGTTTGTCTATTTTTGCGGCCAGCATTCTGAATATTTGATAAGAGGTTTTCATTTTCTATTTTCCAAAGCAATCTGGAAGTAATGATTTTTTCCATGAGTTTGCCAATACAATTTAGTAAACTAATTTGCCTAAAATCATTAGGGTGGTGTGAAAGAGATCCTTTCTTGGGTATTAGAGTGATAATGGCAGAATTCAATGCCTTAGGCAGATAGCCTGAGAAAAAGGAGAGGTTAAACAAATTAGTAAGGTGTGAAAGGAATTCATTAGAGGCATTTTTTTAGAATGACATTAGGAATGGAGTCTTCCTCAGGTGCTTTATTTTTGAGTTCTTTAATGTGTAGCTTGATCTCCGGTGTAGATATTGGGGTTGTTATGCTTTTGGTCGTGTAGGTATAAGTTATGTCTACTGGAAACTTAACGGAAAAACGTTCGTTATTGTCTGTGACATGAGAGTTCACTTTCACCTCATGATGCTTGTTGAAGTTTGGGTGTTGTGGAGTGCAGAAGGTGCGCTGGAAATATTTGGCGAACAGGTCGGTTTTTTCCCTGTCACTATTAGCGGTAGAATTATCGTATGTGATTGTTCCGGTGTCAGAGTTTTCGCGGCAAATATGTTTAAAGGTTTTCCAAAAGGTGGCGGGATTAGGTTTAAGGTGATCAAGATTTTTACAAAAGTTATTCCAGTTTTCTTTTGTTTTGTTCTAATAAGACGTTGTGTTATTTCTTATTTTGTTACTTTGAGGCTTAACTAAGGGTTCCGCGTAATGATATATTCGCGGCGGAGTTTTCGTCTTGCAATAATTAGGGAGTGAATTTCGGGGGTGAGTTTCCAGGAGTTAGGTGTGTATTGTGACGGTTTGGTAGGAACTATATGTTGTATGGTTTTTGATAGGGAAGTGGAAATTTCTTGGTAATAGTGTTCCATGTCGTCTTTGGTATTTGCGAGTTTAAGGTAGTCAGGAAGGAGTGTATTTAGGGGTCGGTTAAATGACGGCCAATCAGAATTTGAGAAGTTAAAAAAGTTATTAGGGGTATCAGTGATTGCGGGTCTGGTGGAATTATTCCAATTGGGATTACTTAATTGAAAAGATAAAGGGTTGTGATCTCCTCCGATGTTATGTACCCTGAAGTTGTGTATTAGATGTGTGATTGGTGGGGAAGCGATCACTAGATCAATTACACTTTGTGTTCCATTATGATGTGTATGTGTCGGTGAGTTGTTATTAATTACATTAAGGTTTTGTGTATGCACAAAGTTTACTAAAATTCTACCAGAAGTGTTTGTAGTGTAACCTCAGAGTGTGGGGTGCGACGCGTTAAGGTCGCCAAGTATAATTACATTATTAAATGTGCTAATAATGGAGTGCAGAAATGCGATGTCAGGGGTGCACTGGGGGGATATATAGCGAAGAGGGTTATATCGGGTAGTGGCGGTGATTTGATTTTACAAAGTATGTATTCGTGGAAGGTTGGTATGTTTTGGTCGATCAAGGTGATGTTCAAGTTCTGTTTGTGAAAAAGTGCGATACCTCTGGTGTTGGTGGTTTTTGGTTTTGAAATAACCTTATAATGGGGGAGTAGAAAGTAATTGTTATTGTTGAGTAGTGTTTCATTTATAGTAATAATAGAAGCATCTAGGTTAGTAGCTAATTCAAAAAGCTCGTATTTTTTATAATTATGTCCACCTTGAATATTAATGTGTAAGAAGGTAAAGAAGTTTTTGGTCTTACCTATTCGGAAGATTCGGAGAGCCCTTCAATGAGGCGTTGTTCGAGGGTATCGGGTGATAAACCTCGGATCCTCAAATAGTCCTGAGCTGCTTTACATGACGCGATAAGAAACTGGCCGAGGTCAAGATTTTCGTTGCCAGCAGCAATCATGACTTTAACGATGAAAGCTATTACATGTGACGGTTTAATAAATGATAGAGTGGCAGGTTTGGTTTTAGATGGGTCGTTTTCCTTACGTCGTGGCAGTGATGTTTGCTTTACCGTGTCAGCATAACTACGGGTCTCTTGTTTTCTGCTAGTAGAACGTTGGTACAACGTGGTTTGGCTGTGCAAGCGTTTTTGGTATGACCAAAACGCTGGCAATTAAAGCACTGTAGGATATTATAGTCGGGGAATTTAGGCTCCTCAACACGAAAGCGACGAACCACAGAATAATACCGTTTTTCAGGAAGGTGGTGGCTTGAGTGCTGTCAGTGATACTGACTTTAATGAGAGGTGTGACCTGCTGTATCCTTGCAGATTTTATTCTGGAAAAGTTAAAAAATTTGACTTCACGAAGGTTAAGTTCTTCATCAATTTCTTGGTCCGAGGTATCATAAGGTATACCTCGGATGACTATAGTCTTCCTCGGGAATTCTGATGGTACCCGTTGCGTTAAGGGGATGCCACTAAAAGCATCAGTAGGCCATGCTTTAAGGAGAATGGTATAGTCCTTGGGATATTCTGTTTTAATAAGTATCTCTCCACGGGGAAGCCGACGTACGTTGTTGAATGTGACTGTTGGAAATAGCCGACGAAGTTCGGCAGCTATTTGCGGTTGTCGGAACGTGGCAGGAATACCTTCTACAATGACTGGAGGTGGTGCTTTAGTGGTGACTGAGCTAGAAGAAGCACCTGCGTTAGCCGTGGGACGTGGTTCAGGGCATTTGCTTGGTTTAACCGAGCTCTTTGAGGATGTCGTGATAGTAGAGAGAGAATCGCTAGAGGTATTATGGTCATCATCTGTATACATGGCCGTGCTTGCGGCAACAAGTAGTTTAAGACGCTCGGCGCTGGTAAGGGACGGACCCTGCGAATTCGCAAACAAAAACGCTATTGGCTACTCTTCAATCCTGCAGCACGGAATTTAAACGAAGAGAAAAACTTCCTGCCAATGACGAACTACCATGCCTATCCTCTCCATAACCTCGTGTTACAAATTTCCCTGCTATCCAAGGCATGGTTAGGGTAGATTATTAGGCGCCCTGACCCTAAAAGTGGGTTTTCTCGGGACACTTCTATTTCCCCCCACAACAAAATTATTGGGTATGTCTATACCCAGTCCCTTAAAAGAGGTAGGTTATTCTGTCTCGTACTGTTCTTATATCTTTCTACACCCGATTACTTCATGTGTCGTCCCTCCCTTTCTCCTCCGACTTCATTTTTCTCCTACGTGACTATATCCAACCATCCTCAAGACATTCTTCAGAAACAACCCAAATATCCATTTATTTATGGTTACGATCGTTGGAACACCTGAGCAACCTCGTAGGTCCGCTGCATCTCACGTATCTTTCTTTGGCCATGCAATTGGTTTTTGTGTGTCCGAACCATTGACATTTAAAACATTGTAAAATAAGCTTGTGGTGTGTTTTCTCCGGTTCGGTCGTGTGGTTTGTGAAGAATAGAAAGCAACCGTCTTGTAGTAGTTTGTCCTGGTCGTTTTTATTGTTTATGGTTACTTTGACTAGTGGCGTTATTTGTTTTCCTTTAAAAGAGATAATTCGTTCTGATTGTGAAATGTCATAACCTTGTATTTTCAGTTCCTCAGCGATCTCGTTATCTTCGATGTCGAAATCGACACATCTGATAACGACAATTAACATTGGAGTGTTGTGTTTTGGTGTGTTGATAGTGGCTTTAACCCCAAAGGCATCCTTGAGCCAGTGGGCTAAAATGTGTTCGAATTCATTAAACAGGATGCCCGGGTAATAAGCCCTCAGATGTTTTACGATCTGACGGATGCATGTCGTGTTGTTTATTCCTTCAATAAACAGAGTTGGGATTCTGTTTTGAGGAATGTTGTGTGATTGTATTTTTGAGACAGTGGTGGTGTTTTTAGTGTTATCAGTGTCGTTGCTGGGGTTTTCAGATTCGTGTTTCATTAGACCTATTAGAGTTACTAGCGTAATTTGTATTAGAGTTAGTAGCGTTGGTAATATTATTAGAGTTAGTGGCGTTGTAAATGTTACAATTAGTGGCATTATTAGTATGATGGTTAGTGGCGTTATTATTGCTAGACTTTATATATTTACAAAACATTCATTAAACCTCTAATAGAATATGGAGCCATGGTAACATGCAAAATTAAGAAGGAATTACTACTATTACAAAGACACAAAAAATCGAGTTATACGACTCGCACACCGCCTTCCACTTTACACAACATCTGAATATGTTCAGAAACACATTGAAATCTTGCAAATTTCCGAACGATTCATTAAACTAGCTACCAAATACTATAAAAAAAAACCACTAATCGTAACGCATTCGCTTCCGACTTCAAAAACAAATCAGCTACTCCTAAATCCTAGTGTAAATATTTATCTCCATATAATTTTATCCTCCATCACTCTAACACAACGTAACTCTTGTTTCAATTTTTTACTATATATAAGTAACACTTTACTTTCCGGCATCAAGATTTACCTATCTTTTATTTACTTAACCGTCATTTTTCCCACAAATGTTGGCTCTAAGCATTGTTGACACTGAGTGGAATAAAGGTTCTTCCTCATCCTCCAGTATCTTATGCTGTCACTTATTTCTGTACAATATATTGTACTTTGAGCCAATGACATACAATTTTTAACTGTAACTGTTAGCTTTGCAGCATGGTGCATCTTCTGAGGCTGCACTCCATTTGAATTCAGAATTTAATCTTAACGATACCAAGTGATTACGAGTCATTGTTCCAAACAATCTAGCTCACGAGATTGAGTCCGTATTTGGCCCCACAAATATCGTGTACTATTTTTGGTGCTCCAGCGTTTATAAGCCAAAACAAGAGACGGGAATAAAGACATATTGAGTACTGGGGTTCTTTTCTTTCTCAAAGAATCGACTTCCTTTGTGGAACGGAAAATTTAAGACTCGCTTCTGTACTTGTTGTACCATTACTGATTAAGTTTTGGTCTGTCTTGTTTTCTATAGAAATCTGAATGAGAGGTGCTAAGGACTGTTTAATCAAAAACTTTTCAGTGGCAGAAACAACTGATGATATAACCTCTGAGAAATTTAGCCCACAAATTGAAGTTCTGCAAGGAATTGTATTAAGTCTTATTGTATTCTATGTACTTCGGAAATACCATGTCCGAGACTTCTTAATGGCAATATTAATATTGCCCAGTATGCCAATGATATCAAGTACTGGGTGACAAATTACTCTTGTTTAATATCAATTAAAAATGTACGATTAGCATTATTGAAATTCGAATTATGGTGTAATTTAAATCCAGACACAATAAAGTTCATTGTGTTCTGTTGGAAAAACTGACATCACTAAAAATATTAGAAGCATTAAAGGGTGTAACTTAAAAATTATAATAAAGAAATAGAAGAAGTAGAAAATTTATTTTACGTGTCCTTTAGAACAGAACACTGGACTGAAGGGACCATTTGGTTAAAAAATGTTGGACGATAGTTGCTATATTGAAATCAAATATTTCTACATATATAACGGATGTTCTACCAAGACTATCATTAAAATTCGTAATCTATTGAAATTTTAATTGCTCATGCTGGGATGGCGGGGTCGAACATAAGATGAAATTGTTACAATGTTTGCAAAATTATATATTATAAGAATCGCAACCAGATTTTCCATTGATTTCTGCATAAGGAATACTATGCCAACAATATCAAATCATTTTAAAAAAATATTCCAATTAAATATTATAATAATGACAATTTGGGCATTATCAAAGAATTATAAAGAAAAAATACTTTGAAAAGACCAAATAAATGACTCGTTTGAGTTTTATTGTTGTTAATATAAGTATAAATTTATTCTGATATAAGACAAGTATTAAAATAGTAGTTTTCAATTCTAGAATCCAGAATAACTTAAAACAATTATCATTTACAGTTGTTAAATAGTAGCGCTGAGTTAGTATAAGCATTGCACGCAACTGCAGGTAGAACGTTCATACTTTATACCACCAAGTAAATTAGAGAAACTATTAAATGAAGTTGAAAGAAAATTGCATCCACACAAGAGAATTACATGTACATGAGCTGATGTGAAGACAGCCAGCAGTGAGGGATATGCTAAGAATGTTTATAGATACCTGAGAAAAGAGCTGACAGGATGTTTAGATTATATGAAATCATACCGTCACCATTAGCATTAGCAGAGTTAAGTGATGAACGTATTTATGTGCTAAATTCTTTAGAACGACCCATTAGAGTATGTGACCCTAGTTTAGCAATTTGTACGGTTCCCATTACGGCTTGAGCTATGGAATATTTGCAGGAATTAAAGATAATCGAATTATCTCAAAAGAAAATTATCCATAAACAGTTTTACTCTGGAAAGACCCCAGGAACTTCGTTATTTTATGTGAAAGATGAACTTGCCTTATTGGTAGTACGCCTTAAATCAAATGCAGATCAGTTTGATTATCGAAACAGTAGATATATTAACTAGAAATTGTTCTGCTCATAGCCAAGGAATTACAGTACTCTCTAGTTTTAGAAGTAGAATAAAATATACAGGAATTCCGTTAAATATAAGAGTACCTGATTGGTAAGAATGTTGATTATAAGAGTCGAAATTAATTCGGAAAATAAACGTAGATTCAGATATTAAAAGACTGTCCAAAATATTGGATGAAATCCGAAACCTGACCCCGTTGAGAGTAGGGTTAAGTATCAAGAAATTTCAACAACATATAAATCACTTGAGAGCTACATCAGTAGTAAGTAGGTTAGATAAATGGAAGTTGATTAATTCAGTTAACATTATGCTTAGTAGTAATACTAGTAAGTGTGGTGTTATATACAGTACGTGAAAGATTGGTTTTAATGACATTTTGAAAGTTAGATGGGCTGTGTAAATTCAAAAATAAAAATAAAATTAGCACAGAGCCAGGCAACAATAGAGTTGTCTTACTTGGTTAGAGGCCACCGAAGTGGTTAAATTATGTGATTATAACCCATCTAATTAGGATACAGAGTGATTGTATAATAGCTGATATCAAAATTCAGTTAGTTTAACCAATTGGTGAGGTTAGCTGATTATAAAATTAATATATAGATAAAAATTATTAGGAAAATAAAATGTATGTGATAGAGAATGTTCGAGAACTCAAATGAAGAGTTTGAGATCCAATGTCCGAGAATAGAAGATTATCTACAAGAGAAGTGATGAAATATCACCACAGAAGTAAATCAGTGACAGATAAAAGGAAACCAACATTACGACAGTACGAGTGTTGAAGAAAAACAATGTGAACAGAGAAGTGTTGAGTGAAAAACAGAAGTGTGTTGGTTTGCTTACAGCAAAACCACTTTGGGGCTATCTGCTGAGCCGACCGAGAGGAATCGGGCCCCTAATTTTAGCGTTACAAATCCGTAGACTTACCCCTGTACCAGCGTGGGAGTTGTAAACAGAAGTATGAAGTATGTATCAAATATTGAAGTGTGCTACTGTCATAAGTCCAGGAAGAAGTCCAAATGGTTCAAAAGTTGTTAGTGACTCGATATACTATAATGAAGCATAGTTAAAGCTGTTATAGATCCCTTAAATCAAGTAAAATTATTACAGGAGAACTAACGCAATAATAGTAATGATAGAAGGTAAATATTCCCTGAAAGAACTATCTTGGACTGTTCTACCACTTAGACCGATAATTATTGCTAGAAAGCTCCAGTTTCAAAGGAAAAACAGTATGAAGATGAAAGACTTGTAGGTTGGTGTGCCACCTATCTTCATGAACTGACTTGGAAAGACTGTGTGCATGATTTTTTTCAAATAATAGCTCCATATAAGGACGTGTGTCAAATTTTTGATTAAGTGTACACGAAGGATTTAGAAAAGAAATTAATTATTAAAGTAATGGGAGTAACGTGTATAAATTTAGAGAACCATGTAAGAGGATGAGAATCGATGACCCGGTTATGTGTATTTACTACGCGTATCCACGTGAACATTGTGCAAAATGGCCTGATGATTGTGTTGTTAATAGCAACGAGACTATATTGCAACATTTCTGACAAGAATTTCAAGGAAGGCACAAGAAGTATATATTAATAAAAGAAAAAAAGTCGAGAATCATTATATGTTGAAACTGAAGCTTCTGTGATATTTTTAATTTTATCAATTTTCCTTTGTTTATTATGGAATAGTATATAGTTAAATGTTTCAGTTAAGAGATATGTAATTTTATGTTACTATAATCAATATTAATAAGTAGATATTTTAACAGATGTTAACAGACATAATATTAATGGAAGAACAGCAAACGATGACCGATGTGTAAATAGAAGGATGGATACAAAGAGTTTTGGCGATGAAATGTTCATTAAGGAATTTATTTTTTTTTTTTTGTAAGGAGGGAGAAGTGAGGAATCGCTAGATATCTGGATGTGTCAAATAATTATTAAAATAAACAGGAAGTAATGAAGTATAACAAAATATGTTTACGAAGCAATGTTTTTACAATATTGACAACTAAACATACCAAGTAAGTTGTCGCCGTATGATCAAATTACTTCTAGTTTAACAAGAACTGACGCTGACAAGGTAAAGAATAGTTAATTAAGACATTCGGAAAAAGCCGTCAATAGACTTGTGCTGCATATTTAGGATAGAAGAACTAGATGCTCTCAATGTTAAAAGATTGTATGAAACTTTGAGATATGGTATGAGATAATATTTATTAAGTAGGGAGGAGTGAAACATTGATATATATATATATCAAATGTTTCAGATAATCTTATGTAATAAGAAGGGTGATACAGTGAAATATGGGTGCAGAAGTATTTAAACTTTTTTGTTCATATATTTTTAAATGATTATAAAACTAAGATCAGTTAAAAGAAACATGTTTAGCAATTTTCTGCTGTATATTTAGAATATAACAAACTGACACTACCGATGTCAGTAAAAAGGTTATGCAAGCTATGGACGCTGCATTAACGAACCAGAACTAGGAAGAACCTTTGAGAACTAGACGACAGTTGGGGCTAATGATCAGACAGAACAATAATTGTGGAGCTTTACATTTACAAAACAGGAAGGCAGCCTGCACTATGATAGAATATTGATGCAAGAGGAAGAGACTGACTATACACCTTCACTAGTTGTGACCATTGCATATTCAGAGTTGTTTTCATCATTAGTTGTTGCCCACGATCATAATACAAGTGATCAACTAAGTATCGGAACTACTTGCGGGTAGTTGTACATACTATTTGATGGATCGTGAGGAAATATTCGAATGAAACTTCATGTAACAGCCGAAAAATCAGCTCTCCCGTGATAAAAGTTGTTTCCAGACTCAACGAGTTCTCCTCAACAACAGAAATTCTTACAATTGTCCACAAAGCACTCTCTCGTGAGAAAGAAATAGCCTGTAGGCTATTAATGAGACATTTTCTCGTAAGAACTCTTTGTAAGTATTCTAATGCCATAATTCTTAAACATTGGTCATCACATTAAGTACTGTAGTGTTAAATGAATATTTAGTAAAAGTGTTAAGAAAATTTATAAAAGTTAATCTGTTTGAAAAGATGTAACTATGTATGTAAGATATAACTATAAAGTTATAACTATATAACTATATATAACTATATGTTGGATGTAACTATAAAGTATATGAAAACATGAATGAATTCTTACTCTGAAATTTCTTTTATTATGCCTTTTAAAGCATAAAGTATGTGTTCCATTTTCCCAGTACATTTTTATGTAAAATAAATAAATCTTATGACAGGTAGTATTAGAAGCTCCAAAAACTAACCACAACCCAACCAACCACTCAGCCTGCCTAATGTTACTAAAACAAGCAACAACATAAACATGGCAACCACATAAAGAAATAATAGAAATGATTAAAGAAAGAAGGAATCTGTGAAGACAATTCATACAAAATAGAAATACAGCACTAAAGACCCATATAAACACTATGAGAAAGTTTCGAGATCTAAAACAAGACAGTTAAAACAACATTTGTTCCCAACTAAACTAGAAAACTGCCTTAAAACTATTCTGAACGCACCTAAAACGATTCATAAACACTGGAAAACCAAACAATGAATACCTGCCACTAAAAACTCCCAACAAACCGGCACATATTAACTCTTGAAAAGGAGGAGGTATTCAAAGAACATTTTCAAAGACGTTTAAAATACACCACGAAGCAGACATGAACACATTTGTATAGAAAATCAGTTTCATACAATTAAACAAAAATTATTGAAACAACGAAGTTCCCAGTAAATACAAAAATTAAATTAACAAAATTTGATTGTACAGAATATCGAATTATATTACCTCCCAAAAACCAAAACAGAAATGGAAGTTTAAACTAGTCATAAAAAGAAAGCACTCGGAGATATGAACATTTATCATTGATTTCTGGATATATCCAAGTTTTTAGACGCATGCAAGAGTCTTTGTTCCGTAAGAAGAAAAGCCAGCAAATAAACCGAACAGTTACTGTCTGATCAGTCTAACAAGGTGTATAAGAAAAATTCTCAAAAGAATAATTAGTGATAGATTTTTAAATAACTTCTAAATTACCCGAAATTCACAATGCACTTTGAAACCTGCTGCAGACTGGTCATACAGACCACACGTTTGTGCATAAGTCCTAGACAAAAGAAAATAGTTGGTCAAAACTGTAACCAATCTGCAGCGAAGTTGGAACACCTTTTTCTTCTAATTCTTGTCTTTATATATATATATATATATATATATAAAGACATCTAAAGTACAATAGATGGTTGTATCTGAAGAAGCTTGTTTTCACGTTAGTCGTTCCAAGTCCACTGCCAACAGGCGACGAGCAGACCTTTGAATGCAGGACCACAGTCTTGTGTATGGAACAGAAACAGCAGTGATAGCACCAGTTTTTGCTGTGATGTAAGCGAGCTTCTTCTTTCGAATGTCATCGTTGCATGGAATACAAAAGAACTAAATAGAAGTAAACGTTAAAGAGAACTTTTCGAGCATGTATAAATAGTACAACTTGAGCATTGCTGAACTTCTATGTAATCGAAGGCAAGAAAAATGGCGTACACTTTGGCAGTTTACCCAGAAACTGTAGAGGGAATTCTCTGTGCAACCATGACAGAGCCCACAGTCACCTGATTTTGAACCATCTGTATAAACAGGAATGGAAGGATGTTTCGAAAGATCTTTAGCAAATAAAAGATGATACTTTCAATTGCGTTTTTCAGATGACCGAAAGAAAAGTCACATTTGTGGATGGTAATAATCCATGGTGGGGTGAGATGACCAGAAGATACTGTGGTGTCATCCATAGAAGGCCCACTTCATCCAAATGTATCCGGATACCCAGGCTAAAAGGAACGATTGCAGTTCGTCTGTTCTGAAAACACAACGTCGGGTTGGATTCTGTGGCAAGGGTCAACGTTTTGAAGCATATAGCAAAGCCAGGTGCTAATGGCATCAGTGAAGAAGAGGTTTATGAGACTCTGTGTACTAACTCTTTACTAAGGAGGTGCTGAAAGTCCAGTGATGATGACCTGGGTATAGCATCTTCACAACCGAGGCCATAGAGCTGTAGAGTATAGTCGAGCTTAAGCAAATGGAAGATGTTTATTACTCTTGTACATTTCACTCATAACTGCTTGATGTGTGGTATAAAGGTAAGCTTCCGTTAAAGATAAACTACAATAACTTTGTATCAGAGACCACAAGAACTACAAATTCTCAAAGTCAATGCTTGGGATTGGGGTGAATACCCTTATGGCAATAAAAGTGCATGAAAATGGTTTCAGAGAGAGAAAAGAAGCTGAATCCTTTTCCTGGGGGTTCTTTTCCGTCATTCGATAAACCTCTGAATGGAAAGAGGTGATCACTATGACTATGTCTTGTTAGCTGAGAAAGTGGAAGATCAAGCAGAAGTGACAGACACTTGCTGAAAGTTTTCTGGGTTGCAGGTACTAACTGGCTATCAGAAAGCAAGATCGAAATTGAAACAGAATTATACTGAAAACTAAACATCAAATTTTTTCCCCATATGACTTCAGAACTTGTAGTAGAAGAGATAGTGGTTGTGAATTTAATCCAAGATTTCTTCTGGCTTTGAAGTCTTACCTGCCAAGCATGTGCACGGGACCACTGAGAAGCAATGCAATTAGAAAGTGTGGGATACATAATAAGGTATTCTTGGCTCTTTTTTAGCTTTTTTGTAGCATAGACAAGGACATGTCGAGGTATTAAAAATATATTGAGCAACTGCATGGATAATATAGTAAGACACTGCTACCACGTAGTGGTCTAATGATGGCTTACAAATGACTGCACCATTAAATTTCATGAGAGAATTAAAACATGGTTGGATGGCTTGTTCCTGCTTCCTCCAGGGCAAGTAAGTCAGGTGGCGCTGACCATGGGCAATATCTCTCAAAATGATCAGTACCCAGTGGGTGACTTTCAGCCTCCACGAAAAGTGGAAAATATTGAAGGGGAGCAGATTGAGAGATTAGTAGCAATAAAAGGCTGACCAGGTGCATTACAATAAAGTATAAGAACCAGTACTGAAGACATAAGTTTTGACGTAAGAGCACTTTTTCAGAGACGTTATGTCCATTAAAGTTATCCAGGATTAAAAAGGGAGACAGCAACTGTTCAAGAACAGCATCAAGGTCTGATTGATTATAGGTCTTTCCGGGAGATAGATAGGGAGAACACACAGCAATTGTATGACCTGTACAAAGAACTGCTGATGGGTTAAGATAGGCACACAGAATGATAGATTTTACCAACGTTCTGAATGATTCCTAAGTTAAAATGGAAACTTCGACAGTTTCACTGCATCAAAATGGCCGTTTTCATTTACATGGAAAAAAATATACAAATATACAAGGCTTACATCCGTCCACTAATAGAGTACGGATGTCAAGTAACATACAATATGTCAAACAACACACTCCAAAAAATCCAAGTGCAACAAAACAGAATATTAAAATCCGCATTCAGTTTACCATCTTTTACGCCAACAAATTATCTACACCAAATTAGTAATTTACCACCTATAAGAGATAGAATAACAGAACTTTCTCTCAAATATTATCTAAAAGCAGAAAATAGAAACAAACTAACGGCATCACTAAGCCACTTGTTCTAACAAAAAATACCTGAATACTAACAACAACACCATCGCCACTAATTCTAAGAACACCACCACTGTCACAAAAACACACGATTCTCCTTACTACAGAATCCCAACTCTGTTCATCGAAGGAGTAATTAACACAACACGCATCCCACAGATTGTCAAACAACTGAGGGCCTATTACCTGGGCATTCAGTTTAAAGACATCAAACGTCTTCCTAATGGAAGAATCATGCTGAAATGTTCCGAACCGCAAGAGTTTGCGCATATTTTGGCCCAAGGATGCCTTCGGTGTTCAAGCCACTATCACAACACCAAAAACCAACACACCAAAACTAACAGTCATAATCAGAGGTGTCGATTTCGACATTGAATATCATGAAATCACTGACGAACTAATAATTCAAGGCTTTGACATTGCATCATCGAACAGAATCATCTCATTCAGAACGAAACAAAAAACGCCACTAATCAAAGTAACCGTCAACAAAAAAAAAAAAGACGATCAGGAAAAATTATTAAAAAACGGTTGCTTTTTATTTTTCAAAAGACACGACCGAACCGGAAAAAACACACCAAAAACCCGTTATCCAATGCTACAAATGTCAACGGTTCGGACACACAAAAACTAATTGTATGGCCAAGGACAGATGTGTTAGATGTGGCGGATCTCACGAGGTCGCTCAGTGTCCTAACGAGCGTAACCGAGTAAGATGCGAAAACTATCAGGGCCCTCACGCAGCCAGTTACAAAGGCTTCCCCAAATACACCCAAATACGCAACAGATTCCTTTTCAAAACCACGAACAATAAGAATCAAAACCACGGCACCCACATCACCAAACAACCTTTACTACAAACTCCGGCAGACTCTCAAATCAAACACTCTCAACCTCAACCAACTCGTACTTACGCGGACGTAACACGCCCGAGAACAACACAAGTATTCAACCCCACAGATTTCACCACAAACTTGCTAGCAATGCTGAAAGAATTGAGTGATCTCCCCTCATTCGAATCCAGGCACGAGTCACTCAAGGCTGTTTGCAGCCTTGCAAGTCATTATTTTAACCTTCCTCACGTCAAACCACACCATCTTTCACTCAAAATTCATGCAAGGGAAATAAAACAACACAATGATACAACACATTAAAATCTTACACATCAACTGCCAAGGAACTCTCAAAGACAAAAGGATAGAAATATACAACATAAACAAACATATAAACGCCAACATAATCATCGTTTCAGAAACACTTTGCACAGAGAAACAAAACACCACAAACCCCGGATTCATCACACACAGCCTACCTCACTCAGAAAACAACAGAGGTATAATAGCTTACTTTAGTACGAAAATATCGCATTTAATCTCGATAGAAGATTCCTTTAAATCTAACATTAATGTAACCATTTTTTGTAATATACACTTTAACAACTGGCTGAAACAGAATGCGTTCAATGTTCAGGGGATCACACTGTCAACAACTGCCCGAAAGATAGGAATACAATGTGTAGTAACTGTGGAGGTCAGCACGCGGCTTGTTTCCGAGGCTGCCCCAAATTTCAGTTTGTTGCTGCTGTCAGTTCTCCAAGACTCCAAGTGCACAAACCGCACTAGTACCCAACGCCCAGTTCCCAACTCTGACTCTTCCTCAACAAACCTCATTTGTTAATCAACCATCAACACGTAACCAACAGCAACCCCGCAGTTATGCTGACACAGTGAAACAACTACCACAACCACGATACACTGAACAAGCGCCAGTTAAAGAACAACCTGCCATTCGGCACGTCATTAAGCCTTCCCGAGTCATCGCGTTCATCGTTACTGTTCTGGTTGCAGCTGCTAACGAAATTCTAGACCGAATCAGTTCCTCATGACAGCATGTAAAGCAGCTTAAACCCATTTGAAGATGCGAGGTATATCACCCTATATCCTCGATCAATACATAAATTACGGAGTCTCTGAAGCCTCCGAATAGGTAAGCCCAAACATTTCTTCGCCTTCTTAAACTTTAATATTCAATGTGGACTTAACTACAAAAAATACGAACTTTGAGATTTAACTAATAACATAGATGTCTTTATTATTAAAATTAATCAAACTTTACTCACCAACAACAACTATTTCCGACTTCCCCATTATAAGATTATTTCTAAACCTAAAACCACTCTAACCAGAGGTATTGCACTTTTGCACAAAGAGAACTTAAACATTACCCTGATTGAACACAATATACCAACTCACCATGAGAATATACTTTGTAACATCAAGTCACCATCACTACCCGACATAACCCTTTTAGCCATATATATATATATATATATATCCCCAGTTCACCTCTGATATTACATTTCTCAACTTCATTATTAGCACATTTAACAACATAGTAATACTCGGCGACCTTTACGCGTCGCATCCCACACTCCGCGTACACACTATAAACACATCTCGCAGAATTCTAGCTAACTTTGTACACATACATATCTTAACTGTAATCAATAACAACTCACCGACACATACACATCATAATGGAACACAAAGTGTAATTGATCTAGCGATCGCTACCCCATCAATCACACATCGAAGACACAACTTCAGGGTACATGATGACATCGGAGGAGATCACAACCCTTTATCTTTTCAATTAAGTAATCCCAATTGGAATAATTCCACCAGAACCGCAATCATTGATACCCCTAATAACTTTTTTAACTTCTCAAAGACTGATTGACAGTCATTTAACCGAACCCTAAATACACTCCTCCCTGACTACCTTAAACTCGCAAATACCAAAGACGACATGGAACACTATTACCAAGAAATTTCCACTTCCATATCAAAAACCACACAACATATAGTTCCTACCAAACCGTCACAATACACACCTAACTCCTCGAAACTCACCCCCGAAATTCACTCCCTAATTATTGCAAGACGAAAATTCTGCCGCGAATATATCATTACGCGCAACCCATTAGTTAAGCCTCAAATTAACAAAAGAAATAACTTACAACGTCTTATTAGAACAAAACAAAAAGAAAACTGGAATAACTTTTATAAAAATCTTGATCTCCTTAAACCTAATCCCGCCACCTTTTGGAAAACCTTTAAACATATTTGCCGCGAAAACTCTGACACCGGAACAATCACATACGATAATTCTACCGCTAATAGTGACAGGGAAAAAACCGACCTATTCGCCAAATATTTCCAGCGCACCTTCTGCACTCCACTACACACAAACGTCAACAAGCATAATGAGATGAAAGTAAAGTCTACTGTCACAGACAATAACGAACTTTTTTCCGTCAAGTTTCCAGTAGACCTTACTTATACCCACACGACCAAAAGCATAACAACCCAAATATCTACACCGGAGATCAAGCTACACATCAGAGAACTAAAAAATAAAGCACCCGGGGAAGACTCCATTCCTAATGTCATTCTAAAAAATGCCTCTAATGAATTCCTTTCACACCTTAATTTGTTTAACCTCTCCTTTTTCTCAGGCTATCTGCCTAAGGCATGGAAATCTGCCATTATCACTCTAATACCCAAGAAAGGATCCCTTTCTCACCACCCTAATGATTTTAGGCCAATTAGTTTACTAAATTGCATTGGCAAACTTATGGAAAAAATCATTACTTCCAGATTGCTTTGGAAATTAGAAAATGAAAACCTTTTGTCAAATATTCAGAATGCTGGCCGCAAAAATAGACAAACTGCAGATCACCTTGTAAGGCTTGTAGAAACAAGCTTTACAGGGTTCAACAAACTCCAAGCCACATTCGCGGTATTCTTAGACGTGTAAAAAGCTTTTGATACTGTCTGGCACAATGGCTTAAGATACAAACTCTTAAAGATCAAGGTACCCCCCACTTTCCTTAGATGGATTTCTAATTTTCTCGAAAACCATAAGGCCAGAGTTAGAATTAATTCTAATCTTTCTCAGTCATTTACCTTCAACGCAGGTGTCCTACAGAGATCGGTTCTTAGCCCCCTACTATACTCCTCACTGCTGGCTAACTTCACATCAGCTCATGCACGTGTAATTCTCTTGTGTGGATGCAATTTTCTTTCAACTTCATTTAATAGTTTCTCTAATTTACTTGGTGGTATAAAGTATGAGCGTTCTACCTGCAGTTGCGTGCAATGCTTATACTAACTCAGCGCTACTATTTAACAACTGTAAATGATAATTGTTTTAAGTTATTCTGGATTCTAGAATTGAAAACTATTTTAATACTTGTCTTATATCAGAATAAATTTATACTTATATTAACGACAATAAAACTCAAACGAGTCATTTATTTAGTCTTTTCAAAGTATTTTGTCTTTCTAATTCTTTGATAATGACCAAATTGTCATTATAATATTTAATTGGAATATTTTTTAAAAATGATTTGATATTGTTGGCATAGTATTCCTTATGCAGAAATCATTGGAAAATCTGGTTGCGATTCTTATAATATATAATTTTGCAAAGATTGTAACAATTTCATCTTATGTTCGACCCCGCCATCCCAGCATAAGCAATTAAGAATTTCAATAGACTACGAATTTTAATAATAGTCTTACTAGAACATCCGTTATATATAGCAATATTTGATTTCAGTATAGCAACTATCGTCCAACGTTTTTAACCAAATATTCAACGTGGTCCCTTCAGTCCAGTGTTCTGTTCTAAATGACACGTAAAATAAATTTTTCTACCTTTTCTATTTCTTTATTATAATTTTTAAGTTACATCCTTTAATGCTTCTAATATTTTTAGTGATGTGATTTTTTCCTGCAGAACACAATGAACTTTATTGTGTCTGGATTTAGATACATTCGCCACAAATTACACCATAACTCGAATTTTCAATAATGCTAATTGTACATTTTTAATTGATATTAAACAAAAGTAATTTGTCACCCAGTACGTGATATCATTGGCATACTGGGCAATATTAATATTGCCATTAAGAAGTTTCGGACATGGTATTTCCGAAGTACATACACTGTAAAAAATAACCGTTTTATAACAAAGAAATGCCTCGTTATTTTACGGAACATACGCATGTTTTCTGATCTACGCTGGTAAGCATCGTGAAATCACGCTGCTAACCAACGTAATCAACACTGCGGCCCGTTCAGGCACCGCCTTTCAAGGCCATGGCGCAAATAACATGGCATTGCAAAGTAGCTAGCGCGGGGCTAGATGCGCGTACGCGCGTGTTTATCAGCTATAGCCGGAATCTGCTGACGCCATGCTGGATACGGGGTCATGAACTAGGTCGCTCGCGGCACCGGAAGCGAGAATTTTGAATTCACACGAAGGAATCAGCAGTGCCAGTGGATCGTGGATGCAGTTTGTTCCGAAGAGTCTAGCAGTCAACTTGCGTTCTACACCTCAGTTTATTTACCCCTTGTTTAGACCTACGCAATCCAGATTCAGTTTAATTTAAATTGACTTTGTGTTGTGCATTTCCAGGAGGCAGGTTTGTATTTTATTTGGTTCATAACCATTGATATTTCTGGTACATAGATAAATCTACTAACGTGAAGCCCAATGTCTACTTCATGACAAACTATATTCTAGGCCTATTGCGTTGCCTAAAATTGTAGCTTTCTAGCGATCTAACGTCAGGCTTGGTCAATTCGTATCAGGTATTTGGGAATGTGCGGTACCTGGGTACCGTTTGATGATAAACGGTTCCTGATTGATGATCTGATGAACCTTATACTATAATAGGTATAGGCTAAGTTCTAGTAGTGTAGATTCTTCAGATCTGGTCGTCTGGTTACCTTGTGAGAGCATATTCTTAGATTCAGTCATGCATGGAAGCTAGGCCTAAAGATCGTAGGTAGGCTGAACTTCACGTTTTTCTTTAAAAACTGCCATAGCATTTTTATGAAA
The DNA here is from genome assembly GCF_004210375.1 of Tachypleus tridentatus. NCBI lineage: Eukaryota > Metazoa > Arthropoda > Merostomata > Xiphosura > Limulidae > Tachypleus > Tachypleus tridentatus. The sequence goes on from NC_134835.1 coordinate 2,425,190, forward strand.
TTGCACTCTTCAGTATGTTTAGCTAGATAAATTACCATCCAGTTAATTTAGCAACAATATTCCAGTCACCAAATTTGCCTAAGTAAAAGGCTCGCTAATATTAGGGTTTTACAGCAAGTACATGGCATGATCAGTCTGGCTGCTGGGCATAAAGTTATAGGGCAAGAATTTTACTGATGTTTAGAGTACTCCAAAATTATAAAGAGATTATGTTAAAATTTTGGGCCAACTTTTGAGCGAATCATATAACGTGGCACATTTTTGGTCCCGAGTGGTTTAAATGATCAATCCCAGTTTGGTGCATTTTAGCAGGTGATTCCTTCTGTAATTAACAGTTATGCAAGAATTTTGAATTGCTTCTCCAAAAGTAAGTGAAAGTGAGCAGGAGTTGATCAGTTGTTTCGCAAGTTTTTTCAACAGACAAGGCCTGGCGTGTTGGTTAAAGCAAAGATTTTTAATTCCTGTGCCATACCCCCCCCCCATCACTTATCCACTTAATCTTGGAGATCTCACCATGCCTGCTGCTTAGTTCATTTCCTATATCAATTTTTTTTTCACTATTCTGGTCTTGTTTGTTAGAGTTTAACTGAAACTCAAAATGTATCGCTGTACTATTTGTCACTTTAGAACATCTTCTCTGCGAACGTATGGCAGTCATAACTCATTCCATGCAGCTTTACCAAATCCTATTATACCTTGTCCAGTGACTGACTGTGGTGAAAACTTGCCAACATTTCCTTCTCTTAAATCACACATTTCAAGGCAGCATAAGGGAGAATATTCAAAACAGTATGTTGACTCTGGTAGTATACAGCTGCAATGTGAGATAAGGCATTGCTTAGCAAAATATTTGGGTTTGAAACCTTTTATTGCTCATTTGAAGGGACATATAAAGGATGGTATTAAAATTGCATGTCTCTTCCAACAATGTGATAAGCGATTTGAGGTTGTGTCAAGTTTCAGTTCTCACTTGAGCAGATATCACAAGGACACCTCAGTTCATCACCTGCATGTAGCCATCCTCTCCATTGGTGATCATGATGGTCATGATAGAAATTTAGAGAACCAGACTAATGAAAACAATAATACAGGCAATGATGAAGAACCATGTACTGAAATTTGCCATAGTGATGAGGATGAAAATAATTTCTTATCAGACCGAGAAATAGAAAGTGCCTTGACAACAACATTAGCTACATTTCTCTTATCAATACAGACAAAACACCACGTACCAGTGAGCACTATTCAGGTTATTGTGGATGAAATCAGCTCCCTCCATAATGAGCAAGCGAAATTCCAAAAACATCAATTGAAGGCAAAGCTAGAAAAACCGACTCTTTCTGCTGATTGTATTCAGGAAATTATACACTGGTACGAACATGACAACCTCAAAGCAGTACATGACACTTTAAGGTCAAAATATTACAGAAAAAAGTATTACAAGGAAAAATTTGATTATGTTGAACCACTTCCACATCCAGAGCCTAAACACAAAAAAGATGATACAAAGGCATTGTGCTACTATGTGCCTTTAAAAGATTCACTTCAGGCCCTATTTCTAGATGAAAAAATCAGTCACTACTTTGAAAAATCTGAAAATAATGGAGATTCAGGAGTGCTAACAGACTTTACAGATGGTGAAGTGTGCAATGAAAATGTTTTCTTTCAAGAAAATCCTGATGCTTTAAAGCTACTCTTGTATCAAGATTCATTTGAAATAGTGAATCCACTTGGGTCAGCAAAGAAAAAACAAAATTTTGGCCATTTACTATACCATTGGTAATCTGCATCCTGCTGTCAGGACTTTAATAGATGTACAGCAGCTATTGTTGCTCTGTAGGGAAGAGGACTTTAAGAGACATGGTCAGGAAAAGATTCTGACTCCTATCATGACAGATTTGCTTGATCTGGAAGCAAATGGTGTAGACTTAGGCAGATTTGGGAACCCCAAAGGGTCTGTTGCCTTCGTTTTAGGGGACAATTTAGGTAGTCATGGGATAGGTGGTTTTGTTGAAAACTTCAGTTCTGTTTCTCACAATTGTAGATACTGTTTGATATCCAAAGATGACCTTGAAGGTGGAAATATTTTTCCTTGGGACTTTGATTTAAGGACTCAAGAAAATTACAATAGCTCAGTACAAGAAGTATGTACAAATGGTCTGGTGCATCACAGTGGGGTTAAATTTGATTCAGTATTGAACAAATTGCAACATTTTCATGTTACAAACCCTGGTCTCCCACCTTGCCTTGGGCATGACCTGTTTGAAGGGATTGTCAAGGAAGATCTACACTTGATTCTTAATTACTTGGTACGAGCAGAGTGGTTTGATTATGATTACCTGAACAAAAAGATTCAGACTTATAAATTCAAAGGATCTGATGCAAATGACAAACCCCCATTTACTTTGAGCTCTAAGACAGTTAGTGGGCATGCAGTTCAGGTCTGGGTTTTGCTCCGATTTTGCCACTGCTAATACATGGAAAAATTGATGACCATAATAATGAAGTGTGGCAGTTGCTGTTATTACTAAGACAAATTGTTGAACTTATATGTGCCCCAGTGATATCTGAGTATCAGGTTGCCATAATGTTGGACTTGATAGAAGAATATATTGTAAAAGAATGAAACTTTTTCCAAACATTAACTTAAGAGCAAAACACCATTTTCTGACTCACTATCCTGAGCTTACATTGAAATGTGGACCCCTGATTCGATTGTGGACATTACGATTTGAGAGTAAACACTCTTATTTCAAGAGGAGTGCACGTTCAGCTCAAAATTATATACATGTAACAAAGTCCTTAGCAGAAAAAACATCAGTTGTTGCAAGCATTGTATAGTTCTGGATCATTATTTCGACCACCGGTGTCATACAAGTCAGCATTAGCATTCCATGCAGATTTGTATGGAGAGTACATCCAGAAGGCTGTTGACAAATTCCCTCACTTGAGAAATAGTTCAAGTACTGTAGTTTGCCAGAGTATGGTGGTGCATGGTGTCCACTACCATAAAGGACAAGTAGTGTTTTTGTCCAGAGATGCTGATAATCACCTTGTTTGTGGTGAAATCACCATGGTTCTTCTCAGTAAGGATACTGATATTTATTTTGTTGTTCAGAATAAGGATACACAAAGAACTGAATCTGGATTGCTTGAAATTTTTGAATCTGAAAATTCAAAAACATGTGTTCCTTTTAGCCAACTATTGGATTACTAGCCCCTGGAGCTATACAGATTTGGTGCCAGTGTATTTGCTGTTCTGAAACACGCTGTGGTGGATAACTAAGGTCATCCAGGTACGTGTTCTTTTGGATGTCAAAGACATGAATTCTTCCAATGAGGCCTATATTCATATTGGTCTCCCTTGTTCTCAGGGATTATTCTAGACCCTTTATAGGGCCGAATTTCTTCCCCCTGGCAATTTTTTTGTTATTTGTACAAAATTCCCCTCTGCAACAACATAAATTCTCCCATTCCTATTAAACCACGTTAAATAATTCCCACATCAGTAAGAAAGGGCCCCAAGTTATAAAACCTAGAATAACCCCTGTTCTCAGCCTAGCCCACTTCATCCTTAAGGTGCCATCTGGGTACTTTTTGTTCATTTTAAGGTGGTGCAGCATGGTGTAAAATACTGATGTAGACAATCAGAATTTCAGGCAAATTTGGTTGGAAGTGGTATTTCCTGAGGCACCAAACCACTTTTTAATAGATAAATTGTTCTTTTTAATAGATAAATTGTTCATGGAACCCAATAAGAACAAGACTGTTTATAATATAAAGTAGAAATTTTGTTTAACAGGCAAAGAATTTTGCCTGTTCATGGCCTACCCAGTTAGCAGGGGATGGAAACAATTATTTTGTGTTCTGTACAGTGTTAGGTCTATAATAACATGATCAGGTAAAAAAGTATTAACCTTCCTGCTAACCATGATATTTTGGTTGAGAAGCTAGGACCCCTCCCTTTACCCCCACCAAGTTTTTGGGTACCCCATGAGCTATCCCAGTTGTACCAAAGCATCCTACATCTAATACAATCAACATGAACTTACTGGTTTCTAACAAGTGGCTTGGGGAGAATTATTTTTTATTTTTTATTTTTCTATAATACACAGTCATGACAAGTGAAGCATACGGTGTATACAATAAGTACTGGCCACAAGCACGCAAGTTCTAATTCAGTGCCCTTCTTTGGTCTTTTGAGTCCCTGGTCCTGGTAATATATACTGTTAACAATTCCTTTGTGCATTGAATCACCTGGCCTACCTCCCTTAGTCTGCTCTTACAGAATTTTTAGAGGACAGGCCCAAATTTCAGCATTTGTAATATTGTACACAAGCATATTGCATTAAGCCAGTCACACTAGACAGTAAGTGAAGCTAGTGGCACATAAGCAGCATCTGCATGTGAAGCCAGGCACATTTTCTGTTGAGTGAAGATAGGCAAATGCAACTTTGAGCTGGATGCACCTTTCAGTTGAGTTTAGTTGCAGTTTGCATTCATGAATCCAGTCACTTTTGACAGTGTGTGATGTAAATGGCACATGAGCAGCATTGCTCATGAAGCCAGGCACATTTATTTTTTAGTGCGGACAAGCACATACTGCAGATTTGACATATTTTTGGCAGTTGTTACGAATCCACCCCCCCCTATCCCCCCACCCCCTAAAATATTACCCCGACACTTGGGAAAAAAAGCCATCATAACCACGATTCCAAAGAAACAAACTAACAGGACCAATCCAGATAATTTCCGTCCTATCAGTCTCTTAAGCTGCCTTGGCAAACTGATGGAGAGGATTATTTCCAACAGTCTTCTTCACCTTTGTGAAATAAATAATATCCTCCCAGAATCCCAAAATGCCTCCAGGAAAAACAGGCAAACAACACATCACCTCACACGACTCACCGAATCTGTCTACAAAGCTTTTAACAACAATCAAGTAACCATTGGAGTATTTCTATACGTTTAAAAAAGCTTTTGACAGCGTGTGGCACAATGCCATCAAATACAAACTAACTCATTTAAAAATATACCCTACCATAGTTAAACGGATATCAAACTTTCTGACAGATACAACAGCAAAATTCAATAAAATTATATCTAAATCATTCAATATAACTTCAGGAGTGCCCCAAGGATCAGTCCTTTTTCCACTACTATATATTAATTTCGTCAGTGACATACCTTTTCCCAATATAACATACACGTATAATTCACAATACGCAGACGACATCGCAATCTGGAGCACCTCCAAAAACCAGTAAAGGCCATGTTTCGCGTGCAAGAATCACTGAACAACGTCTCGACCTGGAGAAACAAGTACAGAGTAGTTTTAAATCCAACCAAAACACAAGCAATCACCTTCTACAGGAAACTAAAAAGACAAAGAAAAAATCTAAAAAAAATAAAATTATCACTTGGAAATACGCCCATTAACATGAGTAAACATCACATTCCTTGGCATCACTTTCGACACAAAACAACATGGATAAAACATGTTAACAACATACACTCAATCAGAAAACCTATTTCACACTTAATGACTAACCAGCAAACACTCGAAATGCTCACCAAATACCATTATCCAAATATACAAGGCTTACATCCGTCCACTAATAGAGTATGGATGCCAAGTCACATATGTCAAATAACACTCCAGAATATCCAAGTTCAATAAAACAAAATACTAAAATCTGCATTCAGTCTGCCATCATTCACTCCAGTAAATTATATACATCAAATCAGCAACTTACCAACCCTGAAAAATAGACTAACAGAAATATCACACAAATACTATTTAAAAGCAGAACACAGGAACAAACTAACGGCATCACTCTTGAAACTAACTAGTGCACGAACCAAATTTATCTCACCATACAACATATTTCAAGAATCACAGATCACACAACAAAGCACTTAAAGGGCAAAACTCACGAAAATATTACGTATTTTCTCTTTCAGGTCTCGGGCACAGGACTGGTAAAACTTTCGGCGCCTGTCCTGTGAAAGTGGGTTTTTCTTGGGGCGCTCCCGTTTCACCCCCCCCCAACAGCAAAAACTTATGCATTGGATCTTTAGATCCCAGCCAAGACAACTTTATTGCCATGCCCTGAATTGGGTCGTTTGTGTGTATGTTCAAGTTTACTCTTACATCTGCCTTTCGGGACGGGATCAGGCTGTTTTCTCCGGTGCTACCTTTCCCTTGTTCATGGATAATATTAAGCATGACCAACTTCACTCCTTCACCCAAAAAGTTTTAAAATTATTTAAATAAAAAAAAGCTAAAATCAATAACCTTCCACGAAAGGGGACGCAGAGGAACCACAACGTTCCTGAACACCCCAGTTGGAGAGAGAACTCTTCAGATTTCTCTCTCTCTAAACTAAACCCCTGCCACGTTAGATTGCATATAGTTACTCTTGACAATCACGAATTTTCGTTGCCTGCGAGTGAAAGTGAACGCTACTAACTATCGTTAGTGCAGTTAATTTTGTGAAGGTTCTATACAATCCGAATTTCCTAAGTCCTTTTCAGGGCTACATATTGCCTTTTTGATCCTACTAGACTCTCAATTAAAGCTTTACCGCAGGTGTTATTTTCCCCTACCGAGTCTACCACCAAGCTAAACTTCCACTCTGTGTGTCTCACGGGAAAAACGAACGGCCATGAAAAAGAAGATACCTTGGCCGACCACCCGCTCGCAGGGTCCGTCCCTTACCAATGCCGAGCGCCTGAAACTGCTAGCCCCCGCAAGCTCGGCTCTTTCAACCGATGAAGGCCCGAATACATAAAGCGAATCTCTGTCCACCCTCACTGTGACTTCAACTAATTCGGTGAAAACCAGCAAGTGCCCCGAACGATGTCCTATGGTTAACTCAAAAGCTACCAACTCTTCCTCTAACTCCACTACTACTAAAATGTCTTCTGCAATTATTGTAGACGGTATCCCCGCGACTGTCAGACAACCACAAATAGCAGCTGAATTTCGACGACAATTCCCAAGCGTCAAGTTCTACAACGTTCGCCGATTACCCCGTTGTGGAATCGTTAAAGAGCTAATATCCCCAAAGGACTACGCCAATTTTCTCAAAGCATGGCCAACGAATGCCTCAACTCAACGAGTACCTTCAGACTCCCCCAGGAAAACCATTCGTCATCCGAGGTATGCCTCTCGAAACCTCGGACCAAGAAATTGACGAGGAACTAAGACGACGAGAAGTTTAATTTATTAACTTCTCTAGAATTAGATCAGCAAAAACGCAGCAAGTCACGCCTCTTATCAAAATCAATGTCACTGACATCACCAGGCCACCTCCTTCCTGAAAAACGGAATCATTCTTTGGTTCCGTTGTTTTCGAGTCGAGGAGCCTAACTTACCAGAGAATAACATACTACAGTGTTTCAACTGTCAGCGTTTTGGACATACGAAAAACGCTTGCACCGCCAAAACACGCTACGTTCGTTGTTGAGGCCATCATACCGTCAGCAACTGCCCGAAAGATAGGAACGATACCACGTGTAGTAACTGTGGAGGTGAACACGCGACATGTTTTGGAGGCTACCCCAAATACCAGTTTGTTGCCGCGATCAAGGGAAATTTCTGAAAGACTCCACGTGTTCAAACCGCACCAGTACCTATCGGCAAATTCCCAACTCCACCTCAACAAACCTCATTTGTTAATCAACCATCTACAAGCAAACAACAACCCCGCAGTTATGCTGACACAGTGAAACATACCACGATACAGTGAACAAGCGCCAACTAAAGTAAAACCTGCCCCTCGGTCAGTCATTAAGCCTTCCCGAGTCATCGCGTTCATCGTTACTGTTCTGGTTGCAGCTGCTAACGAAATTCGAGACCGAATCAGTTCCTCATGACAGCATGTAAAGCAGCTTAAAGCCATTTGAAGATGCGAGGTATATCACCCTATATCCTCGATTAATACATATATTACGGAGTCTCTGAAGCCTCCGAATAGGTAAGCCCAAACATTTCTTCACCTTCTTACACTTTAATATTCAATGTGGACTTAACTACAAAAAATACGAACTTTTCGATTGAACTAATAATATAGATGTCTTTATTATTAAAATTAATGAAACCTTACTCACAAACAACAACTATTTCAGACTCCCCATTATAAAGGTTATTTTAAACCTGAAACCACTCTAACCAGAGGTATTGCACTTTTACACAAACAGAACTTAAACATCACCGTGACTGACCACAACATACCAACTTCCCATGAACATATACTTTGTAACATCAAATCACCATCACTACCCGACATAACCCTTTTAGCCATATACATATCCCCCCAGTTCGCCGCTGACAGTGCATGAATATATTGGTGGAGATCATAACCCTTTATCTTTCCAATTAAATAACCCCAATGGGAATAATTCCACCAGAACTACACTCACTAAAGCACCAAACAACTCTTTTAACTTTTCTAAGACTAATTGACTGTCCTTTAATCGTACCTTATACACTCCTCCCTGAATACTTAAAATTTGCAAACACCAAAGACGATAGAGAACGTTACGACCAAGAAATTTCCACTTCCATATCAAAAAACCATGCAGCAAGTAGTCCCAACCAAACCTTCACAAAACACACCGAAACACCTGGAAACTCACCCCTGAAATCCATTCTCTGATTACAAGAAAACTCCGCCGCGAATACATCGTTATACGAAACCCACTACTTAAACCACAAATTAACAAAGCCAAAAATAACTTAAAAACCTCATAATAATACAACAAAAAGAAAACTGGAACAACTGTTGTTATAAGATTGATAACCTCAAACCTAACCCAGCCTCCTTTTGGAAAAGTTTAAAAATATATGTCGCTAGAATTCTGACACCGGAACAATCACATACGATAACACTACCGCTGATGATGAGAAAGAAAAAACTGACCTATTCGACAAATACTTCCAGCATACCTTCTGCACACCACTACACAAACATTAACAAGTATCACGAGACTAAAGTAAACTACCATCACAGACAATAACGAACTTTTTTCAGTCAATTTTCCAGTCGACCTCACTCACATCCATATGACCAAACACATAACCCCAATATTTACACCGGAGATCAAGCTATATATAGGAAAACTTAATAAAACACCTGGGGAAGACTGCATACCAAATATCATTCTTAAAAATGCTTCCAACGAACTCCTTTCACACCTTACTAATCTGTTTAACCTCTCCTTTTACTCAGGTTATCTACGTAATGCATGGAAAGCTGCCATTATTACACTAATCCCCAAGAATGGATCCCTCTCACACCACCCTAGCGGTTTTAGGTCAATTAGTTTATTAAATTGTATAGGCAAACTAATAGAAAAAATCATCACTACCAGATTGCTCTGGAAATTAGAAAACGAAAACATTTTATGTAATATTCAAAATGCAGGTCGCAAAAAACTGCAGATCACCTTGTATGGCTTGTAGAAACAAGCTTTACAGGGTTCAATAAACTCCAAGCCACAGTCGCGCTATTATTAGACGTACAAAAAGCTTCCGATACAGTCTGGTACAATGGCTTATGATACAAACTGTTAAAGTTAAAAAAAAAACCCACTCTCCTTAGATGGATTTCACATTTTCTAGAAAACCGAACAGCTAGAGTTAGGATAAACTCAAATCTTTCTCAGTCATTCATCATTAACGCAGGTGTCCCACAGGGATCAGTTCTTAGCCCCCCTACTATACTCAATCTTTGTTAACGACTTACCGCAGCCGACCACGTAATCCACCTATGCTTCACAATATGCCGACGACATTGCCTTATGGTCCACTTCATGGGACCTCCACTAGTGGCTAAGAAAATACAAAAAGCTTTAGATAAAATTATTCACTGGTGCAATAAATGGAAAGTCACACTCAATCCCTATAAATCCCAGGCTATAATCCCCCACCGTAGGCTTAACAAGAGATTAAAACGAGTAAAGCTTGCAAAACTGTATCTTTATAACACCCCTATCTCTTTCTCTAACATCGCTAAATTCCTTGGTATTACAGTCAACACAAAACTTACTTGGAATTCCCATTTGAAAAACATTAGGAAGAAAGTGCTAACTAGAATCTCTGCAAAATCTGTCATTACACCCATGGTTGTAGATCTCAAACAATTTTATATATTTACAAAACATTCATTAGACCTCTAATAGAATATGGAGCCATGGTAATATGAAACATTAAGAAGAAACAATTACTACTATTACAGAGACTCCAAAATCGAGTTATACGACTGGCACACCACCTGCTACACTACACACCAGTTTAATATGTGCTACCAAATACTATAAAAAATCCACTCATCCTAACGTACTCACTTCGGACTTCAAAAATATAGCAGCTACTCCCAAATCCTGGTGTAAATATTTATCTCCATACAATTTTATCCTCAATCAGTCTGACACAACGTAACTCTTGTTTCTCTTTGTTACTAACATATCTTGCTGTTTGTTTAGTCTCGTTTCAGGTCCAATACACCTTCGAAGGTCAGCACATCTCAAGGGAACTAGGCGGGCTTCATTCGGTCCCGTATAGTGAAAGTTAGTGTTTTCGGTGTACTCCCGTTTCCCCCACTCCTAAATCTTAGGCATTAGATCTATACATCCCTACCAGGGCACTTTGATCCATCAATCCATGCCCGGCCGTGAAATGGGGTGCACCACTCAATAACCGGTCTTTAGTGTTTACGGATACTTTCACTAGTGGAGTTTTTTTGTTTTGTTTTAAAAGAGATAATTAGTTCTGATTTAAAATTGTCGTAACCTTGTGTTTTCAGTTCTTTGGTGATCTCGTTATCTTCGATGTCGAAATCGACACCTCTGATAACAATAGTAAGCTGTGGAGTGTTGTGTTTTGATGTGTTGATCGTGGCTTTAACTCTAAAAGCATCCTTGGGCCAGTGGGCCAAAATCTGTGCGAATTCTTGTTGTTCGGTGCATTTTATCATTACTCTTCCGTTGGGAAGTCGTTTTATCTCCTTCAACTGAATATCATGCGATTGTGTTTTTGAGACAGTGGTGGTGTTTTTAAATTCGTGTTTCTTAGACCTATTGCTGTTAGAATTAGTATTGTTATTACAGTTATTATTACTAGAGTTAGTGGCGTCATTATTAGTAGAATTGCTAGCGTTAGTAGCAATAGGATTAGTGGCGTTGTTAGAATTAAAGTTATTTAAATCATTTGAAACTATACTTACCTTGGCCTTTTTCTTCTTTCGCCTCCTTTTATCTATGGTTAATTTCCCTTCTTTTGATACCTGCTTGGTTGTTTCCTCTGAACCCGAGTTATAACTCTCTGATCAGTCTGTAGATGTGCTCGAAGTTTCCGAGGCTGGTCCCTCAATTATCTCGTTGAGCATTTCGATGATTTCTTCGCTGGTCAGGGCACTACCATTGGGTCGTGTAACGATCTTCCTCCTTTTGTTGTTGATAGTTTTACTAGTCCTGACAAGGACTAAAGGTCAACTTATTAAGTAAAACCCAAGTTAATACACAAAACCAAAATATTCTTGGTCTCTATAATACATCTCTCGCAGTTCCCGACTGCACATCCGCTTTGCTCGACGTCGACCGTGAAAATAGTATCATACTTCGATCACTTACTTTTGATACACTGTGACTTACAATCCAAAGTTATTTCAGCAACTATACACTGGTGCAAACTGGGATTGAGAATCACAAGTTGTCGTCCAATGGCGTTCCAACTCTGCATCCTGTCCAATGGTTGGGAGAGCACGCTATTAGCGACTAATGAGAAGCTCTCTTACGGTAATACTATGTGCGAACGACTCAGCTGACCTAAATAAGTTTCTTGAGGGGTGGCCAGAAGAAGCGTTTAAACCATGTGAGATTATTATACACCTACCTAGATATATACCACTGCCAAAATCTGTTGTCATTCGTCAAGTCTAATTCTCAATCATCACTGACGACATAAAATATTAATTAGACAAAAAAAATATTCCACACACGCAGAAACCAAGAAACCTTATCAGAGTTGACACTGAACACACAACATTTCAAACTTAATCAATAATGGAATTATACCTTGGTATCAAAATATCAAATAGAGCAAACAAACACTCCAGCAATTATAGTAACGCAATGCTACAATTGTCAGAGATGTGGACATGTTTTAACAGCATGTAAAGCATCACCGAGGTGTGGCGGATGTGGTGGGAACATAACATATCACAGTGCAAAAAGAAGAAAAAAACCGAAATGTTGTAATTGTGACAAGAACATACTGCAAACTATGAAGGTTACGAAACATATAAACAAATAATTTACCAAATAAAAAATACACCATTAATAGATAACTAAGCAACAGCAAACAAAACCAACTCTGAAACAAGAGAAAATAACATATGCACAAACACTTAAAAAAGCTATCTTACAAATACCAAAACTAAACACACAGTAAAAACCAACATAAGAGATAAACAACAGCACTGAGATAAAACATAACAATACCCATATTCCAAAACCACAACAAAACGATAACACTACCAAAGAAATAAACCCAAATAACAAAATAAACTTATTTATAAATATAAGTTACAAAGCCAACACAAACAATAAATTGCTTTGAACTATTTATAACCATAGGGAAAAACACATGATACCTTACATCCTACAATTATTAACAGCGGTTATTCACCTATATGGTGTGTCTTCGATCTCACCCCCTACCCATAAAAATACTATACATAGAAAAGAAAAATGTGTATACAAAAAAAAGCAAATTGGAAAGAATACCAAAAACAATTAACCATTGACTCCCAAACAAAAATATAGCAGCTAAAAATAAAATAGATATTGATAACTACTGTCAAATAATCACGAAATGCCTACAAACTGCAGCAAATCAGACAATACCAAAACAACAACATAAAACCAAAAATAACACATAAGAACACATAAACAACTGTTAACACTAATCAAGCACAGACGACAATTAAGAAAAGAATACACGGAGACAAGAGACAGCGATTTGAAATCACAAATAAAGAGAATAAGAAACCATATCAGAGAAGAAGTTAAATTGTTAAAACAAGAAAGAGCACAATAATAACACAGCATATAAATATAAAGTAAAAATCCAATATATTCAAACAACTTGAAAACACGTTTAAAACAAACAAAAACCCATAGATGAAAACATAATACTATAATAAAGTAAATAACTTTATAATAAACAACAGTGAATTATTCAAAACACTCTTCCCAGTAGACTTAAATAATTATCAAACCAACAACACAAACGACTACACAAACACAATGCTTACATACACAATTTCAGCACAAGAACTCATAGAAGCAATAACAAACACCAAAAATAAATCACCAGGAGAAGACGGTATACTAGACATTTAAAAAAAAAAAGCACTCCGACATTATTTGAACATCTTACAGAAATTTTTAGTCTATCATCATATTCTGGTTATATCCCGGTTTCTTGGAAGCATGCAAATGTATTAATGTTCCATAATGAAGGAAAGCCAGCCAATAACCCATATAGCTCCCGACCAATTAGCCCGACCAACTGTGTTGGCAAAATTCTTGAGAGAATAATCAGTAACAGACTCTCCGCATTCCTGGAGACAACATCAAAATTACCAGAAAAACAAAATGGTTTCAGAAAATTGAGACAAACAACAGACCACTTAATTAGATTAACAGAAACAACTGTAGATAGTTTTAATAAAAGGGAATGCACTGTCGCTTGCTTTCTCGATATTGAGATGGCGTTCGACGCTGTATGGAATAATGGTCTTCGGTTTTGAATGCAAGAAATGGGACAACCGCGGGAAAATATTCACTGGCTGTCAAACTTCATGGAAAACAGATCATGTAGAATAAATGTTGACGGGAGTTTCACTCCAGAAAATTGTGTCTCTCAAGGAGGGGTAGTTAGCCCTATTCTATTGATCATGTACGTGAATAATATGCATCTAAAAGATCCAAATAATGGATACTCACAGTTCACAGATGATGTAGCAGTCCTGAAAAATGCACCAACACCAGAAATAGCAGCCACAAACATACAACCACAATTAAATAGAATGATAAAATATTGCCAAATATATAGAGTCAAAATAAATACAACTAAAACACAACCAACAGTATTCACTGAGTTAACTAAACATTAAAAAGTATAACCACAGATCTATATGAATGTAGAACTACTGCAGCCTGCTACATCAGCAAAATTCGTAGGACTTACATTTGACTCAAAACTTACATGGGTAAACCACATAAATAATATAAGAACAAAAAATTGGCGAAGAACAAATTATGCTAGGAGTCTAACTGGCAAAAATAGTGAAGCTACGGCAGACAATATTATGAAAATATATAAAACACATACACCAGTCATTGACTATGCAGCCCCTGCATGGATTAACGTAAGTAAAAAACACAACTGCAAACCAAACTACAATCATTACAAAATACATTAATTACAACAGAATATGGAGTACCCAAAGCACTTCCTTAAAGTTCATGAACAAATACTCTGATACATAAACAATACCAGATAGAATTCTCCACAGTACAATAAAATATTTCGACAAAATTGGAGAAAAAATTATCTGTTATGCGAACTAAACAGGAATTGATTATATGATGGAGTCCTAAACACCTCTACCTGATAAACTTATACATAAAATCATTAAGTTAAAATTAACTATTAAAAACAAAACAATGAAAATCAATAAAGAAATAATAAATAATAATAGAAAACCAATAAAATAATAATAATATATATATATATATATATATACTAGAGCTAAAATAAATCAGGCCACCTATGTTCTAGGCTTAGAAAATCCGAAAGAACAATATACATGTACATTGCCCTTAAAAGGGCATGAGTTATGCTTATCACTCTGGCCCTCATGTGTTTACTTCATATACACTAATAAGTCCGCTCTAACAATGAAAGAAAGAAGGAAATGGTCTGGAGTACCTGACTCTCCTGGGTATACAAATCTATATATATCCAAACACCAAGAGAGAGGAAGAGAGCAAACGATAGGATGTGACTTGACGAGAGTGAGATCGAAGAGAGACGTGTTTTTCGTGATTCTAAAACGAAAGATTGAAAAGTAGGTTCCCTTGACCATTATAATATAAAAGTCTTTTACTTCTCCAGACGGGCGAACAACTAAACATGTAAAAGAAAGAAGAATAAAGCTACATCGGCAGACACCTGAATAAATTTCTCACGATAGAGCAGGAAACCGCGATAAATCCACCCATGGCGGCTACAACCAGCCAAATACACGCGATGCCACGCGATAAAGTTACCGAAAATGTTCAAACCATCAGTACAACACGGAAAACAAGTAAGTCAAGTTTTGTTGGTGGACAAATAATAAACAAAGAAACAAGTTCCCCTTTGCTAACGCTATGTACAATAGCAAAGAAAGAATTAAATACAGTGGATAAAGCTAATAATAATAATGTAAGAAAAGTCGTAAAGTCTAAAGAAAAATTATAAAACTTACAAATTCAACCTATCTATACCTACTTGGACGAAAGAGCACAAAGATATATCTATGATATAAAGTACCAGATACTGTTGAACGCGTTGAAGCTAAAACAGAAATTCCTGGATAATTCTTTGCACACAACGAGTAATAGAAGCACTTCACGTTTAATTTACAGTTTAGTACAAAGCTAAACATCAGGCTATCTGTGATGTGCCCACCACAAGTATCGAAACATGGTTTCTCACATTATATGTCTTTACACATACCGATGTGCCACTGGAGGTACAATGCTTCACAAAGAAACGTCATTTTTATCTGTTTACTTTTGTCTTATGGTTTACAAGTAATCTTTCAGCGACTTACATTGACTAATTTATGATTCATATATATTATAACAATAGTAATTTGTAATTAAAATCTGTAATAGCTTGTTCTGTGTGGATTAAAACTATTGTATGTTACTTTATTATACTAATAAAAGCCACTTTCATTATAACGTTAAAAAAACGAAGTAGTATACGAACAAAGTATCGATGTCATTCACGTTATTTTATCATGACAGTAACACTTGGGAATAAAGAAGTGTTACATTTAGCAAGTACGTTGACGCAGTAAAGGTAGATCTCAAAAAAACAAATGAATGTACAAATGAACTGTTATATTTTGCTCTAAACATGACGCTTCAAGCTTAAAAGCTCTTTGTACCATGTGGAATTTTCTGTCTACTGCAAATGTGGGTAAAAATTGACTCTATAGTAAAGTATTCATTAATACAGGTCACTCAAAGACAGACAAACTTAACAATACTGCAATTTCAAGTTTTGTTGTTATTAGTGGAACGAAAACCAACTGGCCCATTTCTCTTTATCTTCCATTTCTATCCAGTTTTTTAAATATCAGGTCACGTCGCTATTCGAGGGAACAAAATCGCAGTTTAATTTGTCTGCTCTGGTGCTATGACTGCCGTGTCTGTTCCATATATAGACAATGGTCCTGTATTCAAGGTTCGGCTCTGCGCCATTTGACAGTCGACTTGGAGTAAGCGACGTGATAACAAGCTTTTCCAGATCAGACCTTCTATTGCTTCTTCGCCGTCTTGTTTTCCTAAGAATTCTGGCGAGGTTACACATCGGTTGCATTTTTTTTAACTCGTCGTTTTTTTATCTGCGACAAATACATGAATGTGAAGCCTTTGTGACACTCATGCCACAACAGCCACGTTTTACTGTCTTGTCGTCGTTACGACCGTGATTGACGGCACCCTTTTAAACATGTTTTTCCATAAATTTATTTTGACACTGTTTTGTGTCATTGGTGATGATGACACTATCCTCCTAATTTACGCTTTAAAATTTTAATTTTCATTGGCCTTTTGAATAACTAACCCAAATTTTGACCATTGTTTTATTTTAACTTGATATATTTTACTTGTTGTATTAGTTTTACTTTTATTTTGTGCAAAATAAGTCAGTATGTTCACACTCTGAAACACTGAAATCTCCTTTTACTGATGGAGATTTGTTAAGACGACCTTGGACAGGATTCAGGGAGGTTGACTGGTCTCTCCCACTAAAAAAAATGGCATAGTCCCAAACAAAAGGGTTCTCTCCCATTTCTTCTTCATTTAAATACAAATACCAGGTACTTGGTGAAAGTTCTTGGAGTTGCAGGAACTTCCTGGCCATCAGAAAGCAAGATTGAATGGGGGACAAAATTATACTGAAAAGTAAAAATCAAAATCTTGTCTCATATGACTTTGGAACTTGTAGTAGAAGAGATGGTGGTTGTGAATATAATCCAAGATTCCTTCTGGCTTTATGGTCTGCCAAGCAATGCAATTTGAAAGTGTGGGATACATAGAAAGGTATTCTAGGCCCTTTTTTAGCTTTTCAGTACCATTTAGCAGGCAAAATTTCACCATAGACAAGGACATCTCGTGGTATTAAAAATATATTAAGAAACTGCATGGATAATATTGTCAGATACTGCTGCCACGCAATGGTCTAATGATGGCTTACAGATGACTGCAGCATAAAATTTAATGACAGAATTAAAACAGGGCCAGATGGCTTGTTCCTGCTTCCACCTGTGCAAGGAGGTCATGTGGCACTGACCATGGCCAATATCTCTTAAAATGAAAATAAAATGATCAGTATCCCGTGGGTTACTGTCAAACTCCACGAAAAGTCGGTACATATTGAAGGGGAGCAGACTGAGAGATTAATAGGAATAAAAGATTGACCAGGTGCATGACACTAAGTATAAGAAACAGTACTGAAGAGAGAAAGGTTTTGATGTAAAAGCACTTCCTCAGAGGGGTTATGTCTGTTAAAGTAATCCAGGATTAAAAAGGGAGACAGCAACTGAGAGCATCAAGGTCTGATTGATTAGAGGTCTTTCCAGGAAATATATGTAGAGAAAAAACAGTAACTGTGTGACCCAAGGAAACAGGAATGGCTACAGTCTCCAAGGGTGTGTCGTGTGACAAAGTACAGGGCAAGCACATACGTCCTGATCGATCAGCAGTGCCGTCCCTCCTCACACTTCACACGACCAGTCATTTCTGTACAAAAAACTGTTGATGGGTGACTATCAGTACGTTTTAGAAGTGTTTTGTGTCAAAAAAGGCAAGAAAAATTGATAGGAATAAATAAGCACGTTGATAAAATCCAAGTTAACATGGAAATTTCGACAGTTTCACTGCATCAAAACGGCCATTTTTATTTAAATGGAGGAGAATTAGGTGGACACCTCTTCTGTTTTTGATGACATCTCTTCTCTTTACTGAAAGTTGGTCTATCAACCTTCATGGATCCCATCCTGCATTGAGTGGGCAGGTCTCTGTCATTAAAAGAAGATTTCAGTAACTTAGAGCATGATCGAATAATTATTCTACATCTCGGAGATGGAGAAGAAGATGGGTCCAAGAAAATACACAAACCTGGAATTAAAGGAAGTGGATCTGAAGATCTGATGAAAGGATTTTTAGGGACAGGGATGAGTGTTGACTTTGATTCATAAACTGTCTTAATAATAGAGGGTAAAACACTTTTCACATGGTTTGAGAATGATTCATTTGAAGACACTCCCATTGTAACAGTGGAATGAAGTGAAACAACACATGTTCGAGATCGAGTCATAGACAGTAACTTTCGAGTCTTGAGTCAACCATTGTATATCTTCTTCTTGCAATCACCTAGGGCATGAACAAAAGTAAGACCCGTGAAACCACTACAATTAACACAATGAGGATCTATTTCACACTCATGGGCATCGAGATCCTTGACATTTTAATGAGCACATGTCAAGGAATCACGACATGAACTGCTGAAATTGGAAACATCTGAGACAGTTTCGAATATGTGGACATACTTGGTTGCAGGTGGACATAGTGATGTAAATATTAAAATTAGTATATTAATCGGTATCATAATTCTATCTTTCAAGTGGAGATGCATCTCATCGCAGAACATAACCGGTGAAATAAGCTAGGATCTCTGACTCGGAGATGTTCTTAAATACCTCTAATAATAATACTTCATGACGAATTCAAAGTAGCTGATGAGTAAGACCAATGGGTATGTCCCCAATTACACTTAAATGCAAGAGAAGTTCACTGTATTTGCAAGTGGATGTTTTCACCACTATGTCACAAGAACAAAGCCTTTGATTGACTAAGGAGAGCCAGCAAAATGGTCTCTTCTTTCTAAATAAAAAAGGGAGACATTTGCCCAAAAAATTGCTAAACAATGTGGTCTCAGAAATTGAGGTACATGTGTTCAATAAGTTGAACATTGCTGCTCAGAAATTTTAAGACGTGGTCATTTACCCAAATTCTGATTTTCATTATTTTTTTTATAAAATTGAATAGGAGGATCACACTAAAGAAAGAATGTTTGAGTGCCCACTGACCCCACCCACCATGAAGTCCTATGAGTGGATGCACTACACTGCCAAACGGGGACAATGCAGCAATGCCAGAGTTTGTGAGCACTATACCAAAATACCAGCATAAGATAAATTATCTACAACACCAGTTGAGAACATTCAACACTGGTACTTGGTCGATCCTACCTGATTGACCCTGGGAGTGGCACCCAAAGCTGCCTGTCTACAGGAATTGAAAACCAAAGTGGTGCATTAGGGTTGAACTCCTCAACCTTCAACTTGTCACCAAGTACAACAAACATCTGTGAGGGTGTTTCGACCCTAGAGGAGGTAAACTGGAAGGACGAAACCCTCTCAAGGAGGTTCCCTCGCACATATAGGAATCAACACCAACCTGAGGAAGAAACAAAATCAAAAGAAAAAGATCGCCCCATCATTAAATAGTGAGGAACTGAAGAAGCAACAAAATGTATGAAATAACCACTGTTATGTTATACGAACTTTCAAATCAGTGTTAACAACAGAGAACTCTAAAACCTAATTTAAAGGTATGGAGAAATATAGAAATATTTTAATTCACAAAGTGTCTTTAACTAATTTCATAAGTTTCATAAGTATTTTCTTGCAAGTAACCTGCACGAAGAAAGATGACCCCGCGCAAGGAAGGCGAGACAGGCTAAATCTACCAAAGATCCTCTTAAATGAGTAACTGATTAAATCATTTTAATTCAAACTCAACTAAACATAAAAGAAACATTTGTGTTAAAAATTATTACATAGTACAGTCTCTAGTAAAGATATAAATAATTGTTGTTGTTTTGTCCACAAAAGCAATTACACCAAGCAAACTGCAAGACAATTTACGAGCAGAAAAGTGACAAAAAAAACAACTGGTCACTAAAGCTGCTCGCAAAGTTCTCCATGTAGAGGAGGTGTAAAAAAAAACCATCGTTACAAGACCGGAACTGTAATCCTCCTGAAAATCCTCGATACCAGAAGTTAACTGAGTTGCTCATTCGAAAACTACCTTTCAGAGATTGGTGAGAGTAATTGCCCAGGATTTCAAGACTGGACTGAGATTCCAGAGCTCTGCTGTCATGGCTCTACAGAAGACCAGGAAGGTATACTAGGTGGGTCTCTTTGAAGACACTAACCTGTGTGCCATTCACGCAAATAGTGTGACCATCATGCCGAAAGACATCCAACTCGTCTGTAGAATTCAAGGAGAACGAGTCTAAATGGGGAGAGAGGTACTGTACCTTACTATCGCCAATAAACAAACGGCCCTTTTCAGGGCCGCCACATCCTGAACAAAGATTATGTCATTCGCACACTACCACATCACGGCTACTTTTACTATGTTAGTAATTTACATCTTTTCAAGTAGAATTTGCACGTAAGAAATACAAAGAGTTGTAGTTTAGCAACAGCCGTCTTTTCTCTTACGATAATGTTTGAATCAAGTCTACTCGTGCTTCTATCTCTTTACTTTGTTAACGAACGATTACTTTCCATGCTTTAAATTGTTACACTCTCTCGATGGAACAGGGTTTTCAAAAATCCTGCCTGTTCTAGTTATGTGTCGGCGTTACGAGAGAGAAAAAAATACAGGTATGTTTTCCTTTTGTTGTAATGACGTAGAACCATCTCATGAACCATACATACTCAGTTAACTTAGAAAGACAACCGTCGTATATACGAAAGTGAACACTGTTTATAGTATATCGTACGAATGCATGAATCCTAGTGAAATTTTTAATGATTATATATTTGTTTGTATATTTGTGCATTATGGAAGGTGGGATAAGGTTTTTCCTACACAATAGACATACCTTTATTTCGAATAATAGGCTAATTCTAGGAATCTGCTGATGTTGTGATTTGGATCGGTGTTCCGTCCGTTTATAATTTTGGTGGGTCCAGTTTTAGTTTTATTACTTTTGTGTACACTATTACTTGATTTTGAGGACAAAATTTCATTAGTTATTTTGAGCCATATTCTACTGTGTTATTTAGTTGTTGTTATCAGTTTCTTGAGGATATAGATGCACTTTTCCAGATTGCAACATTGACGTGACAATGCTATGAGAAGCCTAATAGTGGACCTTTTAGGGATGTATTGCTAATATACGTGATGAGAACCACAGAACTAACTATCACTCCTTGAGGGACGTTTGCTTAATGAGTAAAAGATCCCGAGAGGGTTTGCCCTACATTGATGTCACATTTTCTGTTGTTCAGAGAATCTTACAGTCAAGATAAAATAGTATGCAGTAGTTTTATGTGTGATATATGGAACATTTCACGACTGTGCTGTACAATGTGAAATAACGATTTAAATATGAAATACTGCATTACTCATTGTTTAATTTATATAAAATTGTTTCTGTAAGGTGACCAAGGTGATCAGTGCTTTATTTATTTTATAATTTATCTATAATTTTTTCTGTTCGACAAACTAAGTCGTCAGTCGTCTCTTTCAATTTCTCCTGCAGATGGATTCCTGTATGTAATAATGTGAACTCCAACGTAGATTTTGTACTTTCAGTTTGATCACTCTGGGATCGGAACAACCATCTATGTATTCTCCGTGTGGGACGGCCCGTTGAAAAAAGGAATTAGTCGGAGATGCCTCAATACACCATTATGGCCTTGAATTCCTCTTGACAGTTCATTCAGCTGGCTCTGTTGGGATAAAATGAAGTGAGTACCAGTACTGGGTGTTTTCAACAGGTGATGTGGAGATTATGTCTCTTGCTTGTATTTAAGTATGTTGATTACAAAGTCGTGGAGTTGCTTCAGTGCCCTTGTCTGGCATAGTATTGCAGCCCCAAATAAGACTGTCAGTGGGGTTAGGAGACACTGAATGTTTTTCTTATGGATCCACCAACTCCAAATATACATAAAACATTTAATTAATAAGTGACCAAATATAGTTCCTATTATACAGTCAACACTCAAGAATATTTCTGTACCTCGTTTTCCAAATTTACATCCCTTGACTGAGAAAGCCTCTGGAAAAATGTCTTTTTTGTTTTTATACGTACCTATTAAGGCAGAGACGTATCTTCTTTACACCAGATGCGGAGATGATTTTTGTAACCACTTATGTGGACTGTTCAATTTGCAAATTGGTAATCTCTGATTACGTGAACCTGAAAGCTGTAAACATGCAGTAACAGTGTAATATTGTTGTCACGATACTTCAAGACTTCCGGTTAGGTTTGTATAATTGAGGTGTTGTGAACACATTTCTAAATGTGTACAGAATAAAGACAAATTTGTCACAAATTAAATGCCACATGAATTTATTCCTGACACTGCACAGTATAAAAGATGGCCATTATCCATGACAAGGTTACAAATAACTTTCATTGCATGAATTACGTTTTCAAATATTAGTAAAATTAGTAATTACCCTTGATAAGTTTGATACTTTTCATTGAAGTAAGATTCATTTAGTCCTCTAGTCTATATGTTCCCAAACGTAGACCTTCTTTGTTATGATCTGTTTATGAATTCTTGCATAAGCTTTCCTATATTTATCTTTTCGACCTCATCTTTGTGAGTGTTACAAACTGCCACGTGGTTGAGGCGGCACTGAGATATAGTTGATCTTAACCACGTCTTCAACTGTCTTAACGAAGAAAAGCTACGTTCACATTCGCAGCTGGATACTGGACATACAAGCAAAATTTTCATGAAAAGAAACACTTTACTAAAATTTGCTGGCTTGTTTCATGCTTTTATAGTAAGCATCCTTCGCACCTCTCTAGAGATACTGGATTTGTTGTTCCTTTAAACATGGGCAGCTGAAACTCGAGCCGTTGTTCAGAGATTTCTGGATAGAAGTTTATAACCGAGTTCTCAATCTTGCCAGATGTGATCATGTTCTCAAGTGCCAGATATTGCCTCAAGTCATTGTTGTATGCATTGAATCTAGTGATCAGATGTTCTATGACTGTCCACAAATTTAAAATATTGGCTTCTGCAGTAATCTCTAGCTGTTCCAGAATGGTGTGCTGAGCGATCACCTGTGATCCTTCTAGGGGGTCTGCGAATGCGTGGTAGTTCAATAGGCACCAGATCTAGGGAAGTTACCTTTTTCTCAGCTTCATCAAATATCTTATTGTAATTTTCTTCTGCTTGCAATACCCACAATTTCTCAACTGTCATTGCAGATGCTTCAATCATGCCAGATACTGTCGCTGATTTTGTTTGGAATGCACGGTATAGTTCCTCTAATGCAGCTAATAAATACTGAGCCATCAACAATCCTAAAACTGTTTTTTCTTTGTCAAATCTATCCAGCAGATCTCGTGCTTTCACTGCTACATTTGATTTTTCATTTGCTAATTCAGACAAAGAATCAACAATGTCACTGTAGTGATCATTAGCACATGCAATTAAAGACAGGTGGCAAAATCAGCGTGTTGGACATAGTGGGCGGATGTATTTAACTGGACCATTGTGGCTGTCTGACGATACAATATTTTCAAAGATTGTCTTGTATTTGCCCGACCTCTAGAGCAAGACACCAAGTTCATGTACCCACTAGACAGAATCTCAAACACATTCACAAGCTTCAACTGCATGTTACATTATTAAATTAGCCTTGTGTGCTCCGCACTGAAAAACCAAAGCTGACAGTTGCTTCTCTTTTATTTTTGTCTGGCATCCACTATATGCACCACTCATGTTAGCGGCACCATCATAATTTTGTGCTCTTAATCCTGACAGTGGTAAATTGAGTCTAGTCAGCACATCAAGTATAGTCGAGGATATTGTTTCACCAGTTGTATTGGAAACAATGTACAAACCAAGATATGTCTCATGGATGTCAAGGTTTTCATCGACGTATCGTACAAATATTGTTTCTTGTTCAGCACCTGTAATACCTTAAGTGCCATCAACCATTAATGCAAATATTTTACTTTGCTGCACTTCGTGTGCTACGTTTCTCAATATTTGATGGCTGAACATCTCCATTATTTAATTTTGAGTCTGGGGTGATGTGAATGTGGTTTTCTTTAACAAGTAGGCTGTCAAGTCAGGATCTTCCTTGCTTGCCATAATTGTAATCTGTTTCCCAGATGACTCAACAGGTTAAAATACAGTCTTTGTCGAAAAACTCTAACGTACAATGAACGAAGATAGAACAGAATGGAAGTAGGACTGAACTGTACAATGTATTTAAGTCGAACGCGCGAACCTCACAGTGACTCCCGAGCCGACTGACCACCTGAGCATCGCTGAGATAATAATGTGTGCTAGTTACAACACAAGTAATTGCAAGTTTCTCGAAAAATACTTAAACAATCACATATA
>NC_134835.1:2450435-2505179 GCF_004210375.1 Tachypleus tridentatus
AAAACTACTATAATATGTTTTTTCATTTTATTTTATTATTATTATTATTATATTTTTCCAATATTTGTCTATGGAAAAGAGGGAGAAAAATATATAAGAATAAAAATGAAAAAATATAAATAAAATAAAAGAGAGGAAAAATAATAAATAGATAAAGGAAAAAAAAAGGCAATGTAAGACAATACACAGACATTGCCCTGAAAATTGCAGGAGTATTGTAGGATACTCTGGCCCAAAAGCACTAGAACAACAATATAATAGTAGCCGACATGAAAGCCTGGGATGAAGGAAGAGGTCTTGTGCACCCGACCCTTCTGGGTATTTAAAAATTCAACACACCCTAATAGCTTCAAAGAAGAAGCGAAGCGAACAATTTAGCCTGACCAGCTGTGTAGGCAAAATTCGTGAACGAATAATAAGTAATAGACACTCCACATTTCTGCAGATTACTTCAGAATTACCAGAGGTACAAAACGGATTTAGAAACTTTAGAGAAACAAAAGATCATTTGATTAGCTTAACTGAAACGAAAATAAATAGCTTCTATAAAAATATAATGCACTGTCGCTTGCTTCCTCGATATCGAGAAATCATTCGACACTGTATGGCACAATGATCTTCGGTTCCGTATGAATGAAATGGGACTACCGCGTTAAATTATTCGTGACATTGTAGAATAAACGTAGAGGGAACTTTCTCGGAGTTATTCACTCCAGAAGCTGGTGTCCCTCAAGGAGGGGTGGTTAGTCCTATTCTCTTCATCATGTATGTGAATAATATGCCACTTAAAGACCCTAATCTTGGATACTCGTCACAGTTCGCTGATGATGTAGCAATCTGTAAATGTATATGCAAAAACGGCTCCTTTGAGTTGAGAAAATATTTAACGTAGAAATTCGTAGAAATTTTACGTAAAATATTTTCTCAACCCAAACGAGTTTTTTGCATATATATTTCATTAGAAATGGGTTTTCTAGACATCACTGATTAATCTGGAAATGTGCCCCTACACCAGAAATTGCAGCCAGTAACATACAACCTCAACTGAAGAGAATAAGTGAATACTGTCAAAAATTTTAATCAAAATAAACACAGTAAAGACACAATTAGTGATGTTTTCAAAATCAACGAAACATTAAAAAGCACAACCCCAGATTTACATTAACTGAGCGCTTCTCTAGACAACTGCAAAATTTTTAAAACTAACATATGATTCCAAACTTACCTGGGTAAAACATGTAAATAACATAAAAACTACAAAATGGCAAAGAACAAACGATGCTATGGGTCTCATTGTTAAAATTATGGAACAACACTTGAAAACATCATTAAAATATACAAACATAAGACCAGTATTAGACTATGTTACTCTTGCATGGATTAACGTAATTAAAATAAACAACTGCAAACCAAACTACAATCATTTTACAACATACATTAATTACAAGAGCATATAGATTACCCTTAGCGCTTCATCAAAGTTCATGCAAAAAGGACCCGGCATGGCCAATCGTGTTAAGGCATGCGACTCGTAATCTGAGGTTCGCGAGTTTGCATCCCCGTCGCGCCAAACATGCTCGCCCTTTCAGCCGTGCGGGCGTGATAATGTTACTGTCAATCCCACTATTCGTTGGTAAAAAAGTAGTCCAAGAGTTGGCGGTGGGTGGTGATGACTAGCTGCCTTCCCTCCAGTTTTACACTGCTAAATTAGGGACGGCTAGCACAGATAACCCTCGAGTAGCTTTGTGCGAAATTGGAAAAAAAACAAAACAAGTAATTTGCAATAAAAATCTGTGATAGGTTGTTCTGTTTTGATTAAAACTATTGTATGTTACTTTATTATACTAATAAAAGTAACTTTCATTATAACGTTAAAAAAACGAAATAGTATACGAACAAAATGTCGATGTCATTCTCGTTATTTTATCATGACCGTAACACTTGGGAATAAAGAAGTGTTACATTTAGCAAGTACGTTGACGCAGTGAAGGGAGATCTAAAAAAAAAAGTGAATGTACAAGTGAACTGTTATATTTTGCTCTAAACATGACGCTTCGAGCTTGACAGCACATTGTACCATGTTGTATTTTCTGTCTCCTGCAAATGTGGGTAAAAATTGAATCTATAGTAAAGTATTCATTAATACATTCATACAAAGACAGACGAACTTAACAAAACTGCAATTTGAAGTTTTGTTGTTATTAGTGGAACGAAAACCAACTGGCTCATTTCTCTTTATCTTCCATTTCTATCCAGTTTTTGTAAACATCAGGTCACGTCGGTATTCGATGGAACAAGATAGCACTTTAATTTGTCTGTTCTGGTGCTGTGACTGCCGTGTCTGTTCCATATATGGACCATGGTCCTGTATTCAAGGTTCGGCTCTGCGCCATTTGACAGTCGATTTGGAGTAAGCGACGTGATAACAAGCTTTTCCAGATCAAACCTTCTGTTGCTTCTTGGCCATTTTGTTTTCCTAAGAATTCTGGCGAGGTTACACATCGGTTACAGTTTTCTTAACTCGTCGTTTTTCTTTATCTGCGACTGATGCATCAATGTGTAGCCTTTGTGACACTCATGTCACAAAGCCACGTTTTACTGTCTTGTCGTCGTTACGACCGTGATTGACGGCACCCTTTTAAACATGTTTTTCCATAAATTTATTTTTGACACTGTTTTGTGTCATTGGTGATGGTGACACTGTCTTCCTTATTTACGCTTCAAAATTTTTAAGAGTCATTGGCCTTTTGAATAATAACCCAAATTTTGACCATTGTTTTATTTTAACATGATTTCTTTTTACTTGTTATATTAGTTTTACATTTATTTTATGCAAAATAACTAAGTATGTTCACACTCTGAAACACTGAAATCTCCTTTTACTAATGGAGATTTGTTAAGACGGCCCTGGACATAGTTCAGGGAGGTTGACTGGTCTCTCCCACTAAAGACAAATGGCATAGTCTGATCATCTATTTGATTACAATTGCCACGTGTACACTAGAGGAACTTAAGATTGTTCTTCATCAGTCTGAAAGTAAATCAGTTGAATCTAATGACATTTATTTCTAGATGTTGTGCCATCTCTTTTTTTGCCTCTCTTGCTTTCCTTCTGGTTCTTTTCAATTAGATGTGGTAGGAGAACATTTTACCTATCGGCTTGCGCAAGTCTATTGTCTTACCCTTTTCTCAGCTTGTAAGGATGCCAAGATTTCTTCTAATTATTCTCAGATTGCCTTAACTAGATGTCTTTCTTAGGCCTGAGAGAGTTTGGGTAATGCTTGTCTTGTATAGTTCCTTAAATGAAACAACTTCCTCTTGTAGTCACAGTGAGGGTTCTATCGACAGCATTCCACCATGGACCACCTAATTCTACTCTATTTCTTTATTAGGGAAGATGTTTACTCATACATAACATATTGTTTCTGTTTTATTTCGTCTTAAGAAGGCTTATTACGTTACTTGGAAATAAGGAATTTTGCAGCACATACATTCCTATTGGCTGCATAGCCATTTGCCCATTTTTATTTATAATTGTTTATATGACAGTCGATTCCAAGTCTCATTACATAGCAACTTGTAGACCCTCAGGAATGTTGCCTGTGTTTTCAGTGTGACAATCAATATAATGAATTGATAACTTATTCTTACAGTTGCAAATGGCTTCTGTTGTCAATGATTTCTACACACCGTGTCAGTCATTAAGCACGATATTATCAGTCTTAAACTGCCCTCAACTGCTCTTCAGTATACCTCAACAAACGGGTTTACCATTTATTTTCACAAATCATTTCCATATTCTTTAGCAACCAATAGGGATTACACCCCAATCACAATGTTTCAGTGATTGTTTTCTTCCCATGGTCATTGAGGCAAAGTTCTTAAGGTGTTTTCAACCATATGTTTACTTTTACTTCTTACATCAAGCAGCTATATATAAGTGTATATGGCCACTGAAAATCTCTTGTGTGCTCTCTTGCATCTCTTGGGAGTGGACTGACGTTCTATGCTTAAGATCTATCGTGCTCTCATTTGGTTGTAACTGGACTATGCATCTCTGCTTTATATTTTTTGCCAGGGCCTCTGCCTTCAAGATTTTTTTTTTTTCACCATCTGAGACATGAGGCTTTCCACACTTTTATTGACCCATGACTGTATACTGAGTTAAATGAACTTTCGCAACTTGCCATTCGCAACTTTTTCTCCATTATGTTTTCTCAAACTTCGATCCTTACAAAAATATCTCAATGGGCTAAGTTTTTCTGCAATTTCTTATTTTGGCTCTGTCATTCGATTACTTTACTTTCTATAATAATCTGATATTCCTTTGGGACTAATTACAATCTACACATTTGACCTTTTTTGTCATCTGAGGAAGACATATTCCCGAATGGAAGTTCCATCTTATCTTTGCCAAACATCTTTTCAACCATTCTTCTGTTCTCTCTTTATGAATGGTTTAAAATTAAGTGACTCTGTGGGTTCTGTCTGCTATGGTTTATTGTGGCTCGATGGTTACTTAAAGGATCTCCTATACAGTTTTTGTGTTCACCGCTTACTTGTATGTCATCTTTCTTGCTTTGGATTATATGGAAACCATTCAGTGCACCAATTTTACTATATACCCTCACTCTCTTAGCTGTCCATTGGAATTTCTTATGTTAGTTCTTACTCCGTTCTCGTCAACATTCAACAACAAATGACCAATTTTTCTTTATCTTCTGTTTCAATCCATTTTTTCTGGATACGTGACCATTTCAGTATTTGCAGGAACGAACTTACTGGTACTGCAGCGAAGTTTGTCTACTCTGGTGCCATTACAGCCATTCATGTTCCATATATGGACTATACAAGGCTTAGTTTCCCACCAGTTGGTAGTTAACTAGGGTTAACAACATCAAAATCCAAAACAAACTATTGTGTAAAAACAGGTTTCACTTATAAATAAAACATTTTTTTTCTTGTTTCACCTGTTTGAATGTTGATATGTTTAAATATGAATTTTTGTGAAAAGGTACTTTACGAATGATATCATTATTTGTAGTAAGCATGTTGTGATATGCTTTTTTGGATGCTGTCTTTAACCTGTTTCAGTTTTAGTATTATGCCATGAAGTGAGTGAATTTGTTTTAATGATACATTTCAACATGCTTATATTTTCTTTCTTATTCGTGTCTGTTGTTGTTTGATTGCTAGTTTCTGCTTTTGTTTTGACTCTTGTGGTAAGGCTGAAATGTTTATATTTTTTTGTCGGGTTATTTTTTTTGTTATTTTAAGTGTTACTGGACATGTAGGTTTGTTTTGTTGAGGTGTTGGTAGTAGTGATTGCTTGGTTGTTTTAATATTTATATTTTTATTCATAATACTCTTTTTAACGTCTAATCTTAAAAGCTTGAATAGTTTGTAAATTTTGCAACCCTTATAAGCCTCATGTTTTCTTGATATCAAAATTTGATCGAAGGGTTCGGTGTGTTTGACCTTTTCCTCCCTCCAACATATGTTGTCTTTTCCTAAGTATTGCTATTATAATTACTGCAAAGGGATCAGAGCTAATTTTGTGCATTTGTTCTAACGTCTTTCAACTCCACGTTCATGTAGGTAATTACGGTATGTATATGTTGCAAATAATACACTGTCACTTCGTTGGGTTGTATAAAGTTCTAAACTAAATTAACCTAAATCCTAACTGGTCAAAAGTTTAAGGCCAAACTGAAACGAAGCGTTAATCGGTAAATTCGTAACGAAATTTAGTCATTTGTATTCAAGCATTAATGTTGTCAACATCTCCCACTGACATCTCCTGCGTTACATTGGGTAAAAACATGGCACAGGCTAAAATGTTGACAGTTTGTACGTGGCAGAAATGTCGAGCTGCAAAAGTAAGGTATCGCTCAACGTGCCATCGCTGTTGAGATTGCAAATTTCTTAAAAGACCCTGAAGGATACTGAACGAAAATTGCAAGTAATCGACCCAAGAAAATTTCGCCTGCGTTAAGCAGGAGGATACGACGGGTTGTCCAACCAGATTAAGGCCCTTACGGACGCAGAATGCAGCACAAGAACAATAAGACGGCATCTACGATAGAAAGGCTGCAAAAAACCTTAAACGTCTTCAAAGACCACGTTTCCTTCCACACCACAAAACCGCTTGGTTACACTTTGCTGAGAAGCATCAAATACGGAACATAGAAAAGTGGACGAAGTTTTTGTTCTCTAATGAGAAAAAATTTAATCTGCATGGTCCAAATGGCTTCCAACGTTACTGGCACGATAAGGATATCTCACCAGAGACATTTTCTACACGACACAGTGGAGAAGGTTATATCGGGATCTGGGATTCTTTCTTCTTCCATGGAACAAAGAAACTTCAGGTTATACAGGGAAGTCAAACAGCAGCTGGCTACATTGACATGTTGTAGAGATCTTCATTACTAATTGAAGGCCCTCGCTTGTGTGGAAGTGACTGGTTCTTTCAGCAGAACAACGCTGGAAATCACAATGCCCGCAGGACAAAGGACTTTTTCATGGCGAATAACGTGATTCTTTTAGACCATCCAGCGTGTTCGCCCGAACTCAACCCCATTGAAAATGTTTGAGGGTGGATTGCAAGGTAAATCTACAGAAATGGACGTCAGTTCCAAACAGTGCATGATATTTGTGAAGCTAGCTTCACCACTTGGAATAACATTCAAGCCAGCCTTCTGCAAATGCTTGTATCGACCGTGCCAAAGCGAATATTTGCAGTTATTTGCAATGACGGCCGTGCAACTCACTACTGAGGCCTTTTGTGGGGCATTTCCTGCCCTGTTTAGGGTTTCTTTTTGGTATGGTCTTAAACTTTTGACCAGCTGGTATTTAGGCTAATTTCATAGTGTTCACATTTTTCGTATTAAATGCAAAAGAAGGTTTTTATTTTTATTTTACCTTTTGTTATTTTCATCTTTCAAAGTTGTACTCAAAAAAGTGGTTGAGTCTAACAACGCAAATATGCATATTTTTTCTTTATGTTCATTGGCCTTAAGATTTTGGCCAGCAGTGTATTAATTTTGAATCATATGTGAGACCTAAAAAATTTGTAAGTGTAGCAGTATGAGGAAGTGTTCCATTCATATGAAGTTCTAGTGGGTGTTTTTTATTTTTTTGGGCACATTAAATTTAATTTATATTTTTGCTACATTCAATTATTCTCTTCAGCTGAGCCAATAGATTTGTTGTTGATACAGATGGGGTGGGAGCACTTTTCCAGACTGCTATGTCATCAGCGATCTGTGAGGAGTGCTTGTGATTTGGATCTTTCAGAGGCATTTTGTTAGCATACGTGATAAAGGAAATAATGTTAACTACCGCTGGTGGATGCCTACTTTCATATTAAGTAGCTCTGAGAAGGTTCCCAAATTTATTCTTCAGTTTCTGTTTTCAAAGAAGTTTGAAAGACAGTGAATAATACTGGGTGGCAGCAACATATCTAACATGCGAAACCTCAGGCCATTATGACGTAAACAGTGGAATGCTTTACTGCCTGACTTTCCTTTCTTTTGGTATATTAATATATTTGCATACTTTCAAGTAACTGGGATGTATCTTAAGTTTACAGATAAATTAAAAATCACCATTATACATTCAAGGGATTTCTAAGTTCCATTTCTTTTAAGAGGATGGTTTGTATGTCATCATTTCATGTACCTTTTTATTTTGTTACTTTAATTGTGTCCCAGAATTCTTGTTCAGTTATTTTCTATGTCATCATTTTTATTGTATAGTCATATTCTCTATTATTATCTGTTGTATTATTGCTATTTATATTTACTTGGAAATATAGTTTAAATAGTTCATTGTTATTTTTTTACGTAATTATTTACCTTACTGTAAAAATATTTGTACGTATATGGTTCATGATGCGTTTTAAATGTACCTTGTACGTTTTGTTTGCCCCATAGTGGCACAGTGGTATGTCTGCGGACTTGCACACTAAAAACCGGGTCTTGATAACCGTGGTGTGAAGAGCACACATAGCCCATTGAGTAACTTTGTGCTTAATTCCAAACAAACAAACAAACAAACAAAACAAAACGTTTTGTTTGAAGACTTTGCGTTTATCTAGCTTTGTATGTGCTCTGGCGTTGCTGTATTCTAGTGGTAGGTATTTCCGTCTATTTGTTATTTTTCTAAATTAGACGTGACTAGAAACGTTTTGGTTCTTTCTTCCATTTAGTTAGCAGCAGAAGTGGTCCATTTTTATTTTAAGTTTGATTTCTGTTCATAATTTAGTTCTTAGTGTGCTTATTTGTATTTTCACTGCTTAATCTCTGTTTTCCATCTTTTGTCTTGGTTGTTGACTTCGTTTTTTGATGAGTGTGATTAGTTAGTTGTGTGTGTGTGGTTGTCAGGAACTGATTTTCATTGTGTAATTTGGTGACGATATTGTTTATTTGCAGCTTTTGTGAGACATACCACGATTCTTTGAATAAAACTTATCTACTCAAGATTGGTTACTACTCTTTTATATTCATGCTAATCTGCTTATTTGTTGTTACATTTTAAATTTCGGTAAGTTAAGTTTTACAGATACAAGATCTAAGACAAATAAGTAAACAGCCGGCCCGAATATATTTTCCCACATTACATTTTACAAACGTTTGGCTCATAGTATATAAATTTAGTCACAGATCAAGTGTATTACTACTGTTATTCTCATACAATGTGTGCAACTGTGTTACATCATTTTGTAGAAGTATATTGGTATTGTTAATAAAGTCTAATATTCTTTTCAAATTGCATTTGTTTTTTGTCTAAAGTTTTTATGTTTACATTTTAGGTCATCTACAAAATGGAGTTTATGTTGTGAGGAAAAATGTTGTTAAGTGAGTCTACGTCTATTGACTTTGCTGGGGAACAATATATTTTCGGTACTGTACAAGACATTTGATTTTTCAAGAATACTTCAGCTGTTACACGCACATTATTACTACATATTTGCATTTGAGATACCGATAGATATTTTGTGTATAGCAGAGCTATTCCACTCTTTGTTGGTTTGTGGCGCAAAGCAAAGCAACTGAGCTGTCTGCGTCAAAGAAGTGGTAATAACGGAAAGTAAACGTGTGTTTGTTTGTGAAGTTAAGCACAAGGATACACAATGGGCTATCTGTACTCTGTCCACCACGGGTGTCAAAACCCGGGTTTTAGAGTTGTACGTCCACAGACATATCGCTGTGCCATTGGAGGTCTATAAAACATGCTTTTGTTTGAATTTCGTGTTATCTGCGCTAGCCGTCTCTAATGTAGCAGCGTAAGATTAGAGGGAAGGAAGCTAGTCATCAACTCTCTCCGCCAACTCTTCGGTTACTCTTTTATCAATGAATAACGGGATTGATGGTCACTTTATAATGCTCTCACGACTGAAATGGCGAGCATGTTTGGTGTGATGGGGATTCGAACCCGCGACCTTCAGATTACGACTCAAGTGCCTTAACTACATGGATATGTCAGGCCTATAAAATATGAAAACAAATCATGTTAAAACCGAAGAAGTAATCAAAAGCAAGGAAAACACTTAAATGGAATTAAAAAGGCCAACGGGCTCGTAAAAAGTTAAAAACACAATTATGTTGGACAGTGTTACCATCACTAATAACACCAGAACTCCTGTATTTGTATAACAGTTGTTTATTCTATATTTCTAATAGTTTAATACATGTATATTTTTAAATCTATTATTTTTATGTTTCATTTATTTTTACTATTTCTGTGTTAGTTTATTTAACTGCTTCTGCAATCTCAGAATTATGATACCGACCAAATACTAATTTTGACATTGACATCACTGTGTCCACCTGCAACCAAGTATGGCCACATATTTCAAACTGTCTCAGATGTTTCCAATTTCAGCAGTTCAATCACTCAAAGACATCATGTCGTTGTTCCTTGACATATGCTCATTGAGATGGGAAGGACCCGTGATGCCCATGAGTGTGAAATAGACCCTCATTTTGTTAATTGTAGTGACTTTCACCGATCATGTAAATAAAAATGGCCATTTTGATGCAGTGAAACTGTCGAAGTTTCCATGTTAACTTATATTTTATCAACGTGCTTATTGATTCCTATCATTCTGTGTGCCTTTCTTGATACGAAACACTTCTGAAACTTGCTGATACAGTCACCCATCAGCAGTTTTTGGTACAGAAATGACAATGGAGT
Organism: Tachypleus tridentatus; assembly: GCF_004210375.1. Classification (NCBI taxonomy): domain Eukaryota; kingdom Metazoa; phylum Arthropoda; class Merostomata; order Xiphosura; family Limulidae; genus Tachypleus; species Tachypleus tridentatus. Next base: position 2,460,636 of record NC_134835.1, read on the forward strand.
GCGTGGAGGGATGGCACTGCTGATCGATCAGGACGTATGTGCCTGCCCTGTACTTTGCCACTGAAACACCCTTGGAGGCTGTAGCCATTCATGTTTCCTTGGGCTATATAATTGCTGTTTTTCTCTCTCTCTTTCTCCTGGAAAGACCTATGATCAATCAGACTTTGATTCATGCTCTCTTTGAACAGTTGCTGTCTCCCTTTTTAATCCTGGGTTACTTTACAGACATAACTCCTCTGAGGAAGTGCTCTTACATCAAAACCTTTCTCTCTTCATTACTGGTTCTTATGCTTAGTGTCATGCACCTAGTCAGTCTTTTATTCCTATTAATCTCTCAATCTGCTCTCCTTCAATATTTTCCCACTTTTCGTGGAGGCTGACAGTAACCCACGTGGTACTTATCATTTTTCTTTCATTTTGAGAAATATTGGCCATGGTCAGCGCCACCTGACCTACTTACCGTGGTATAAGTAGGAACAAGCCATTTGGTTCTGTTATAATTATCTCATTAAATTTGATGCTGCAGTCATCTGTAAGCCATCATTAGACCATTGCGTGGCAGCAGTATCTGACTATATTATCCATACAGTTGCTTAATATATTTTTAATACTTCGACATGTCCTTGTCCATGGTGAAATCTTTCCTGCCACATGGTACGAAAAAGCTAAAAAAGGGCCAAGAATACCTTTCTATGTATCCCACAGTTTTAAATTGCATTGCTTCTTAGTGGTCCCGTGCACATGCGGGGCAGGTAAGACTTCAAAGCCAAAAGATATCTTGGATTAAATTCACAATCACTATTTCTTCTACTACAAGTTCCAAAGTCGTATGGAACAAGATTTTAATGTTTAGTTTTCAGTATAATTCTGTCTCCCTTTCGATCTTGCTTTCTGATGGCCAAGATGTTCATGCAACCCAGAGAACTTTCAAGTACCTGAACACTTCTGCTTGATCCTCCACTTTCTTAGCCAACAAGACATAGGAACAGTGATCACCTTTTTCCATTCAGAGGTTTATCGAATGGCAGCTACTGATTACAATAAATCAGTGACGGAAGTGAACCACAGCAAACGGTTTTAATCTTTCTAACTCTGAAACCATTTGCATGCACGTTTATTGCCATCAGGGTATACACCACTATCCCAAGCTTTGTCTTGGGAGAAGTAGTGGTCTCTGATACAAAGTTATTGGAATTTGTCTTTAATATAAGCTGACCTTTACACCACACATCAAACAGCTATGAGTCAAATGTACAAGAGTAATAAACACCTTCCATCTCTTTGGTAGTGGATCAATGTTTTATGCCAATGATATATCGTGCTTTCATTTGGTTAAGCTCGACTACAGTCTGTGGCTCTGCTATGGCCTCAGTCGTGAAGATGCTAGACCCAGGTCATCATCACAGGCTTCAGCTATGCACAGGGCTTTAAGCACTTCCCCAGTCAAAAGTTACTATACAGAGTCTCATAAACCTCTTCTAGACCTGTGTCATTAGCAACTGTTTTTGCTGTATGCTTCAAAACCTTCATCCTTACCACAGAATCCAACCCAGAGTTGTGTTTTCAGAACAGACGATTTGTTATTATTTCTTTTAGCCTTGGTATCCAGGTACAATTGGATGCATTGAGTCTTCTTTAGATGACACTACAGTATCTCCTGATCATCTCATCCCACCATGGATTAGTACCATCCACAAATGTGACCTTTTTCTGTCATCTGAAAAAAGCAGATACTTCTAATTGAAAGTATCATCTTTTATTTGATAAAGATCTTTCGAAACATCCTTCCTTTCCTGTTTCTACAGATTGTTCAAAATCAGCTGACTCTGTCAGGGTCTTCTGTTATTTAGTTGTTGCACACAAAATCCCCTCTTCAGTTTCTGTGTTCACTACCAAACGATACACCATTTCACTTGCTTTGGATTGGATTAAGCAATGCTTAAGTTGTATTATTCATACAAATTAGAACAGTTCTCCACTGGGCCTGGAATTTTTTATATTATCAACTGGCCTATTTCTCTTTAACATCTTCTTCTATATAGTTCTTTTGGATCCCACGTAATGATGATAATCGAGGGAACGAGCTCGCTTACATCACAGCAAAGACTATGTATGGAACAGACACAGCAGTGACAGCACTAAAGCAGACAGTTCCTGTATTCAAAGGTGTGCTCGGCGCCTGTTGGCAGTGGACTTGGAGTGAGTAACGTGAAAACAAGCTTCGCCAAATTAGAATTAGAATTAGAAGGAAGTTATTCCAATTAGGTTGTGCATTGGTTACAGTTTTTAACCCATTTTCTTTTGTCTGGGACTGATGTCACATTGTGATACATGAGACACTATAGTCCACATTGTATGAAGCTAATGTCTGTCAAGTGTTAGGAATTTTGGCGAAGCGTGCAGGAGTGTTCCGTTCATATGCAGTTTAGGATCATCTTTTTCATGTATGTTATGTATTGTAAATGACAGTGCTTGGTTTGAACCCTATTTATTTGATATTTTGGGCAGTAATCTACAAAGTCATTGAAAAGTTCCTTAGAAGTGGATGAGGTGAGTGCACTTTCCCAGACAGCTATATCATACTCAAATTAAGATGCGTACCCATAATTTTGGTCTTTTGATGATTTGTTACTCATATAAATGATGAATAGAATAGGACAAACGACCCTTCCGATTGGAAGTCCAGTCTCTGATATGAATGGCTTTGAAGATGTTCCCTTTATATTGTGGTCTCTATTTTTCAGGAAGTTAGATCGCCAGCAAATAATTTCCTGGTGTAGTTTCATGTAATTTATTAATTCATTATGCAACTCTGAATCGAATGTTTTTTTATATCGAGAAAGCACGCAACAGTGCATTTGATTCTATTAAAACTATCAAGAATTGTTTCTCTTCTTACCAGGTGATCTGTAATCTGTTGGTTTTCTAAATCAATTTTGAATTTCTGGTAATTTTGAAGTTATTTCCAAGTAATTTAAAAATCTATTACTAATTCTTTCGAGAATCTTTTACTGTTTGATTAGTCTCTTTGGTTTATTTGCTGGCTTTTCTTCTTATGGAACAAAGACTCTTGCTTGCGTCTGCGAAACTGGGATGTATACAGAAATGAGTGATAAACTGAATAGTTCTGATAAATGTTCATATAATCTCAGAGCGCCTTTTCTTTTTTCGGAGGATATCTTGTATGCTATATTTTTCTAGTGTCTTTTTATGAATAGTTTAAACTTCCATTTCTGTTATGGTTTTGGGAAGGTATTATATAATCCGATTTTCCGTACCATCAAATTTTTTTTATATAATTTTTGTATTTACTGGGAACTGTGGTGTATATAAAGTTTTTGTTCACTTGTGTGAAGTTGCTTTTTTTATATATAAAAAAAGGTGTTCATGTCTGGTTCCTGGTGTATTTTAAACGTCTTCCGTAAATATTCTTTGAATACCTCCTCCTTTTGAAGAGTTAGTATATGCTATTTTGTTGCGAGTTTCTTGTGGCAGGTATTCATTGTTTGGTTTTCTAGTGTTTATGAATCGTTCTCGTTGTATTCAGAATAGTTTTAATTCAGTTTTCCAGTTTAGTTGTAAACAAAAGTTGTTCTAGCTGTCTTGTTTCAGTTGTCGGTACTTTCTTAGCGTTTATATGGGTTTTTAGTGCTGAATTTCTCTTTTGTATTAATTGTTTTCGTAGATTCTTTCCTTTATTATTTCTCAACCCCCGCTAGTACAGCGGTAAAACAACGGATTTACAACGCTAAAATAAGGGGTTCGATTCCCCTCGCTGGGTTCAGCAGATACCCCGATGTGGCTTTGGCATAAGAAAAGACACACCCTTTATCATATCTATTATTTCCTCATGTGTTTGCTATGTTAATGTTGTCGTTGATTGTTTTAGTAACATTAGGCAGGCTGAGTGGTTGATTGGTTCGAGTTAGCTTTTAAACCTTTGAATGCTACACGTCACAAGATTGATTGATTTTACATAAAAATGTAGTGGGCAAAAGGAACAAACATTATGCTTTCCAGGTATAATAAAGAAATTTGAGAGAATTCATTCATTTTTTCGTATACTTTATTGTTACATCCAACATGCATACGGTTACATCTTTTCAAATAGATTAACTTTTTTAAATTTTATTAACACTTTACTAAATATTAATTTAACAATATAGTGCTTAATATGATGACCAATGTTTAGGAATAATGGCATTAGAATACTTACAAAGAGACCGTACAAGAAAATGTCTAATTAAGGCACTGGACACGTGAAAGTAATGTCGAGAACTTGTGTAGAGCCTACAGGCTATTTCTTTCTAAGGAGAGATTACTTCGTAGACTATGGTAACAACTTCTGTTGTTAAAGAAGTTGTTACATCTGGAAACAACTTTTATCACGAGAGAACTCATTCTTGGGCTGTTACATGAAGTTTCATTCCAATGTTTCCTCACGATCCATCAAATAGTATGTACAACTACACGCAAGTAGTTCTGATACTTAATTGATCACTTCTATTATGACCGTGGGCAACAACTAATGACAAAAACCACTCTGAATATGCAGTGGTCACAACTAGTGACGGTGTATTGTCAGACTCTTCCCTTTGCATTAATATTCTGTCAAAGTGCAGGATGCCTTCCTTTTTTGTGCATTTAAAGCTCCACAATTATTGTTCTTTCACATCATCAGCCTCAACTGTCGTGAAGTTCTCAAAGGTTCGGAAACATTTTCTTATACTTAATTATTTCCTGCTTATTAAAATAATTAGAGACATGTAGCGATGTCCTCACTCCTTAAAGACAAATATGTTTAAATATTTGATCGCTAGATCTCTTTGTTTCCATCGTTCCATTTAAACATCGGTCATCATTTGTTATTCTTCCATTATGTCTGTTTCAAATCTATTAAAAGCTCTACTCATTAAAGTAACATATGCTATTACACATCTTAACTAAAACATTTTACTATATACTGTTCAATAATAAACAAAGGCAAATTAATAAAATTAAAAGAAATATTAGTATTAGTACATTTAAATCACACTAGCTTCAGTTTTAACAAATGATTGACATTCTTCTTTTATTAATATGTACTTCTTGTGCCTTCCTTTAAATTCTTGTCAGAAATGTTAAAATATTGTCTCGTCGCTTTTAACAGACACAATCATAAGGTCGTCTCTCTCCATTTTGCGCAATGTTCATGTGGATACGCAAAGTAAATACACATAACAGGGTCGTTGATTCTCATCCTCTTACATGCTGGACACTAAAAGTTCTTCAAATTTGTACAAGTTACTCTCATTAGTTTAGTAATTAATTTCTGTTTTAAATTATTCGTATACACTTGATCATAAGTTTAACACACGTCCTTACATGCAGGTAATAGATGAGACAAATCATGCTCACCGTCTTTCCAAGTCAGTCCATGAGGATAGGTGGCACTCCAACGTACATGTCTTTGATCTTCATACGATTTTTCATTTGGAACTCGAGGTTTCTAGCAATAATTATCGGTTCAACTGGTAGAACAGTCCAAGATAGTTCGGTTTTTGAATAGAAGGTAAATATTTTCTCTATTGTGTTATTTTTCTTGTAATAATTTTACTTGTCTTCAGGGGTTTACAACATAGCTTTAATATGTCTCATTACAATATATCGCGTAACTACCATTTGTTTTTTTTAATCACATGAATTTGGCCCGAAGACAATTAGTCATTACTTCAATGTTTTATTCATATCTTACACATCTATTTATAACACCCCGCTAGTGCAGCGGTAAGTCTACGGATTTACAACGCTAAATTTAGGTGTTCGATTGCTCTCGGTAGGCTCAGCAAATAGCCCGTTGTGGTTTTGCTATAAGAAAATAGCCGAAAGACATCCAACTCGCACGTAGAATTCGAGGGGAACGAGCCTAAATGGGAAGAGAAATATTGTAACTTACTCTCGCCAACAAACAAACGGCCCTTTTCAGGGCCGCCACATCCTGAACAAAGAGTATGCCTTTCGCACACTACCATATCACGGCTACTTGTACTATGTTAGTAATATACATCTTTTCAAGTTGAATTTGCACGTAAGAAATTCAAGGAGTTACAGTTTAGCAGCAGCCGTCTTTTCTCTTACGATAATGTTTGAATTAAGTCTACTCGTGCTTCTATCTCTTTAACTTGTTAACGAACGATTACTTTCCATGCTTTAAATTGTTACACTCTCTCCATGTACATGGAACAGGGTTTTCAAAAATCCTGCCTGTTTTAGTTATGTGTCGGCGTGGAGAGAGAGAAAGAAATAGAGGTATGTTTTCCTTTTGTTGTAATGATGTAGCACGATCTCATGAACCATACATACTCAGTTAACTTAGAAATACAACCGTCGTGTAATGACGAATATACGAAAGTGAACACTGTTTATAGTATATCGTACGAACGCATGAATCCTAGTGAAATTTTTTTAATGATGATATATTTGTTTGTATATTTGTGTATTATGGAAGGTGGGATAAGGTTTTTCCTACACAAAAGACATACCTTTTGTTACGTGTTCTCTTCAAATTATTCACATGAGATGTATGGTGAAGAAACTGTACTATCTCTCTAGCAGGATGGAGGTGGTGGCCTTGAAAATGGCCGTTTGATTAAATATATTGTTGATATTTTCCGACTTACTTCTTTTCAGTTTTGTTGGGCAAAAATCAGCCTGAATCTTTGGCAGAACGCCTCCTTCGGCGACAGAAACACCCTGTAGCAATGCGGATAATTGATTGGTCATTAAAACTGATATGTGAAAATATTAAACACAAAACACAATAGTTCACTATTCTAAAGGTATAATTTAGGGTTCCACGTAAAGTAATTTATAAAAGAACCTGTAAGAGAAACAATAAAAAATATTGAAAGCTAATTATTTAACTGATATCCTTCATATTGTTCTTCATGAAATAAAGTATAACGCAAAGTTGGCATGTTAAACTGTCGAAGATATTTAGGGAAGAATACCTAATGAGAGTAAAACAAAAATTAAAGAGCAATACCTATGGTGGGATAGAAACGAGGCTACAGATAGAAAATATCAATCAAGCAGAAGAAATATGAATCACAAAGCAGCACATCATTTTGTGTCACTCATATCTAGGTTGTATCGCTTTTGAGTAAAAATAATGAACTATCTCCTGTTCTGCCTGACTACAGAATCAGTAAAGCATACATCTTATGACTGAGTAAATGTCAAGGCGTTTTGGCGATTCTCGTTTATAACTTTTAATCATTTTATGTTCACTGTATAGCCTTCGTCTGTTGCGAACCTAACCTTGTCACATAGAATAAACGTGTTTCATTTTCTCATTTTGTTGAGCTAACTCAGGTATCCGATATAGGGCATCATATGAAAAGGAATGGGAAAGAAACAACAGATATACCTGAAATTATTAGATGTGCGATCAGTCACACGAGCAGCTGGAGAAAGATTAACAGTGAGAGAGTTTTAGAATAATATATAGACGAGAGGAAGTTTAGATCTGATGTTTTGAATACATGCTTGTGCCCAGAATTTATCATACATGATCTCAAATGGTCAGAGAAGGAAACACTATGGCGGACAACAGAGTTTTGGAGGTATTGAGTCTGGTTACGTGTATTATGTGGTTACTTATGGTTGGCATATGTTCTGAACTCGTGTGAAATGACCGTAACGCCAGTGGTGTTTATTATCTAGCAGAGGTTGCAATTTATAAATAAGTCACATGTGATTTAATGTGTAGTAAAGTATCAGTTACATTTGTATTTTTCGGTCATATTTTCTCAACTTCTGTTAGTGTAAAGTGTCATATATGTTTAATCTAAGCATGCTAGGTAAATTAAGTACACTGTTAAAGGACGACAGAAGTGAATTATATATCTTTACGCGGTGTTTGGCCCGGCATGGCCAAGCGCGTTAAGGCGTGCGCTCGTAATCTGAGGGTCGCGAGTTCGCGCCCGCGTCGCGCCAAACATGCTCACCCTCCCAGCCATGAGGGAGTTATAATGTAACGGTCAATCCCACTATTCGTTGGTAAAAGAGTAGCCCAAGAGTTGGCGGTGGGTGGTGATGACTAGCTGCCTTCCCTCTAGTCTTACACTGCTAAATTAGGGACGGCTAGCTAGGATAGCCCTCGAGTAGTATTGTGCGAAATTCCAAAAACCAAACCAACTAATTTATGATACATATATATTGTAATAATAGTCATTTGCAATTAAAAAGCTGCAATAGCCTTTTGTGTCTGTGGTGGATTTTAACTTTATTGTATGTTATTTTGTTATCATAATAAAGTTACCTTTCTTATATGATTATAAAGTTAAAACAACGAAGAGTATATCAGGGAAATCATTTCTAATTTATCACATAAGTTACACTTGGGAAAAAAGAAGTGTTAGGCTCAATAAATACGTAGACGCAGTGAAAGATAGACTTTAAAAAGTGTAAACATATGCTCTATATTAAACTATTTGTTGATACAGTTATTGTATTTACAAGTTGCGTTGTTAGTAATGGAACAAATATGGACTATGTGTTTGATAACATTCATAGTTTTGAGCAATTTTATTTCCATCAATACACACCTAATCTCAACTACTCAAACCTTGACAATAACATTAACTACAATCAATAGAACACAACCCGTTGTAACCAGATAAAAACACATCCATAAAAACACTCAGAAACTCTGCCAGTGATGATCAATTATCAATAATTTTACACGAGAAGAACATGTTTATTACCTTGTGAAAATTCATAATATCTTATTTAAATTACAAAATATCCTATCTGCTGGAAATGAGCTGTTACAAATGAAATACCTAAAACACATTCAGAATAGCGCAACCCTAATAATTGCTGCCTCAAAAGCTGACCAAATAACATGGGTAATTTTAAAACCACTTGTTATCTACTAAAAACAATATCATAACTGACATACAGAATTATTCCAGACGAAAACAACAAATTGCGAATTACTTGGTTTGCTTTAATAAACTAGTTTATCTAGGTTTTACACGGAAACATATAACAGTTGCTACATTTTTTGATGTTAAGAAAGGATTTCACTTTGTACGGCATGGCCGTCTATTATTCAAACTATAGTTAATATCTGGAATAAAAACTAATATGCAGTAAATAGTCACCTTTCTTAACACCACAAGTGTTAAGGTTGGATTCCATTCCTTCATATATTCATTGGAATTTAGATCTTGAAGATCTCTGAGGGCCAGGTGCATATGACCTCTTTCCCCTTATTCAAGGATGTTGTCTGTTTCTTTCTCATAGAATATAAACTACTTGAGGGTCGCACTTATTATTACCCCATTTTACGAGCTTATCCTTGTAGGTACCAACATTTATATTCATGTAAATAATACATTTTCGTTTATTTCATTATTGTATAGTCCCGCATTTCGTCAAGAGTTCATATATGTTTAACATTCATTAGTTTTATTCTGATTAGAGAGAATTTATAAAAATATATCCTTTTAATAGTGTCTTCTTTACCTTAAACTAATGTGTATTTCTAAATCTGGCATTTGGTGGGTATTTAAATGTTCATTTCTAATACAAATATTAGCTTGTGAGATGCATTTAGGGCTATCTATATCATAGTTCCTAAACTCAATGCCATTTCTAGATTTTTTTGCGAAATAATTTAGTGAATTATGTAGAAGTCTGTCGGGTACTTTCTCGATATTTATGTACCTTTATGACATTAGATAAGGTGATATGAGCTACTTTGTTTGATGTAATGAGTAGTATGTATTGCATTCTCTTTAGTTTATTAGTGTTTTTATGCTGTTTTATCCACACTGGACAGCCACAGTATATTATTGGGCGTTTGTATCTTTTATAGCTTTTAATTATGTTGTCTTTTATGGTTTTGTTATTTTCGCTGTTAATATTAACATAATTTTTATGCCTATAAACGTTTTTAGAAATATTATTTACATAAGTAACCGTCGTCAATTTCGAATCATAGGCTAATTCTAGGAATCTGCTGATGTTGTGGTTTGGATCGGTGTTCCGTCCGTTTATAATTTGGGTGGGTCTAGTTTTAGTTTTATTACTTTTGTGAACACTGTTACTTGATTTTGAGGACAAAATTTGATTAGGTATTTTGAGCCATATTCTACTGTGTTATTTAGTTGTTGTTATCAGTTTCTTGAGGATATAGATGCACTTTTCCAGATTGCAACATTGACGTGACAATGTAATGAGAAGCCTAATAGTGGCCAAACCAAACTCTGTCAGGCCTACGAAAGGCATCTAGTTAAGGCAATCTGAAAATAATTAGAAGAAATCTTCGCATCCTCACAAGGGTAGGACGATAGACTTGCGCCAGGCGATAGGTAAAATGTTCCCCTACCACATCTGATTGAAAACAAGCAGAAGGAAAGCAAGAGAGGCAAAAAGAGATGGCACAGCATCTAGAAACAAATGTCATCAGTTTCAACTGATTTACTTTCAGACTAATGAAGAACAAGCTTAAGCTCCTTTAGTGTACACGTGGTAATTGTAATCATAGAGATGATCAGCCCAAAGGGAAGAGGGTGATAATTCTGTCCAAGATTTGATGGCCAAGAAGGTGGGGGGAAAATAGAAGTTCTGGAAATATAAGCAAAGGGCTCTGAAAATTATTGGCAAACCTCTGTATGTCACCAGCATCCTGGTCATCCGAGAGAAACACAGAAAAATAGTCGGACGTATGCATACCATTTACCTTTCTAATTTTGTTCCATATGAGTTTGGAACTGGCACTATAAGAGATGCTGCTTGTGAACGTAATACAAGATTTCTTGTGCATCTTATTTCTCACCTATCGAGCATGGACATGGATGCCTTGGAAAATAATACAGTTTGAAACAGTGTGACATACAAAAGGTATTCAAAGCCCGTATTTGAGCCTTACATGCCTGCTAGCATCTGGGATACCACCATGGGAAAGGTACCATGAAAATGGTATGGAGGTTTTAGAAAGAAAGTGAACAGCTGCTTGAATAATACAATCACTTACTGCCTTTATAAAGTCGTTATTAGATGAAAACAAATAGAAGAATTGAGTTCCAAGAGATAGATGAAAGAGAGACAGACGAACCACTCCAACTATCTCCATGATACTCGAATTGGGTAGAACTTATCACAGCTAATTGCAATAAAAATTATAAGAAATTATTATTCACCCGAGGTAACTGTCAATTGTCCAAAAAAATGGAGAAAAGTAAAGGGAAACAGATAGATCAATAGTAGTTAAAGACTGACTATATACATAAAAATAAGTAAAATAACCATTATTGAGGAAAGGTAAGTTGTGTTCTAGTGTAATAATAATCAATCAAGGCCTTAATGTCATCTAACTTAAGACGGAAACCTCAACAGTTCCATTGTATCAAAGTGACCATTTCTATTTAAATGAAGGAGAAATGGGAGAAAACCCTTCTGTTTGGGACTATGCCACTTTTCTTCAGTGGAAGAGGCCAGTCAACCTCCAAGGTCGTCTTAACAAATCTCCATCAGTAAAAGGAGATTTCAGTGTTTCAAAATGTGGACATACTTACTTATTTTGCATAAAATAAAAGTAAAACTATTATAAAAAGTAAAAAAATATATCAAATTAAAATAAAGCAATGGCCAAAATTCGGGTAAATAATTCAAAAGGCCATAACCCTTAAAATTTTTAAAGCATAAGTAAGGAGGACAGTGTCACCATCACCAATGACACTATACAGTGGGAAAACATGTTTAAAATGGTGCCGTCATTCACGGTCGTAACGACGACAAGACAGTAAAACGTGGTTATTGTGGCATGAGTGTCACAAAGGCTACACATTGATGTATTTGTTGCAGATAAAAAAAACGACGAGTTAAAAAACTGTAACCGATGTGTAACCTTACCAGAATTCTTAGGAAAACAAAATGGCGAAAAAGCAATAGAAGGTTTGACCTAGAAAAGCTTGTTATCACGTCGCTTACTCCAATTCGACTGTCAATTGGCGCAGAGCCGAACCTTGAACACAGGACTTTAGTCCATATATGGAATAGACACGGCAGTCACAGCACCAAAGCAGACAAATTAAAGTGCGATCTTGTTCCCTCGAATACCCACGTTACCTGGGATTTAGAGAAAACTGGATAGAAATGGAAGATAAAGAGAAATGGGCCAGTTGGTTTTCGTTCCACTAATAACAACAAAACTTGAAATTGCAGTATTGTTACGTTCGTCTGTCTTTGAATTACCTGTATTAATGAATACTTTACTATAGAGTCAATTTTTACCCACATTTGCAGGAGACAGAAAATTCGACATGGTACAAAGTGCTGTCAAGCTTGAAACGTCATGTTTAAAGCAAAATATAACAGTTCACTGGTACATTTACTTATCTTATGAGACATCTACCTTCACTGCGTCAATGTACTTGCTAAATGTAACACTTCTTTATTCCCAAGTGTTACTGTCATGATAAAATAACGAAAATGACATTGACACTTTGTTCGAATACTACTTCGATTTTTTAACATTATAATGAAAGTGGCTTTTATTAGTATAATAAAGTAACATACAATAGTTTTAATCCACACAGAACAAGCTATTGAAGATTTTAATTGCAAATTGCTATTGTTATAATATGTATGAATCATAAATTAGTCCACGTTAGTCGCTGAAAGATTACTTGTAAACCATAAGACTTCTCCATAAGTAAACAGATAAAAATGACGTTTCTTTGTGAAGCATTGTACCTCCAGTGGCACATCGGTATGTCTAAAGACTTATACTGTGAGAAACCATGTTTCGATACTCGTGGTGGGCACATCACAGATAGTCCTATGTTTAGATTTGTACTTAACTATAAATAAAACATGAAGTGCTTCTTTTACTTGTTGTGTGCAAAGACAGGAATTTCTGTCTCGACTTTAACGAGTTCAACAGTATCTGTTACTTTATAGTATAGATATTTCTATGGTTGGTATGTTCAAATATTTGTGTATGAATTGAGATGATGTAGTTCTTGGTACTCTGTATGCTGTTGTGAGGAGTGTGTTTTGGATTGTTTGTAGTTTGGTTTTAATTATTTTGTCGCTTACAGTTATCCATGCTGGAGCTGCATAATCTATTACTGGTCTAATATATGTTTTGTAGATTTTTAGTATGTTGTTAAATTGTACGTTGTCACATTTTTTAATTAATTTATTTATTATTATCACTATTATTTTTTTTAAATAAGTCTAGAACGTAGGTGGCCTGTTTTACTTTAGCACTATTTTATTATTATTATATGCTGCTGAAATATGTCCATATCTCTGACAATTGTAGCATTGTGTTACCACAATTGCTGGATTTTTTGTTTGCTCAACTTGGTATTTTTGATACCTGAGTATAATTTCATTATTGATTAAGTTAGAAATGTTGTGTTCTGTGTCAACTCTTACAAGGTTTGTTGGTTTTTTGCGTTACTTTAAATATAATGTGTTCTACGTGTGTGTGTGGAATATTTTGTTCCTCTAATCTCTCTTCTATGTCGTCAGTGGTGATTGAGTAATGGACCCCTCGAGTGACTACAGATTTGGTTGTGGTTTATTTCCAAGTAGGTGTATAAATAGTCTCGTGTGGTTTAAACGCGTCTTACGGCCACCCCTAAAGAAACTTATTTAGGTCAGTCGTTCCCACCTGCTTTTCGTTTATCTTTTCAGACTTCGCTCTCTATCAGAGAGCTTCTCATTGGTCGCCAATTGCGTGCTCTCCCAACCATTGGATCGGATTTAGAGTCGAGACGTCGTTCGACGAAAACTTGTTATTCTCAATCCTAGTTTGCACCAGTTTTTCGTTACTAAAGTAACTTACTCAGTTTTAGTTTCGACGTTGTGCTGAACAGACATGTTTTATTTTTATCCGTTAGTGCGAAAAACGGTTTAGTGAAATGACTTAATCTCATCTTGACCTTTATTCATCGGGTGTACGTGACTGCCCGCGGTTTTTCTGAATAACTACCCAGGTGCATTTTTGAACATTAACTCTGAATTTTACTTTTATTTTACGTCAGAAGAAACCAGGATGACCAGAAAAAGAATCACCCGATCTACTTGTGAAGCATCATCGAACTCAGACCAGCTAAATCTTCTTCACGAAGCTGTAGAATATTGTTCGATTTTATTCCTATAACGTTATTAGGTAATTGATTGTCTAATTCCTCTTCATAATTTTACCAATTTGTTTTATTGTAATTAAACGTTTATCTTTTATAGGTTGCATTTTTATGGGCGGCGAGATCGAAGATGCAACATATTGATAATATGGTCGCTATCGACATCTTTTCCCACCTGAAATTTAATTAGTTTCCGGCTCATTATGTTCTGAAGCACAAATCTAGTATGTCACTAGTATGGGGATTGTAGTATTCATTTACTACAATTATCGGAGTTTTTTAATTGTTCGTCGTGATATTTTTGATACCAGAGCATTATTCCATTATTTATAAGGTTTGTCTTTAGTTGTCATCTCTGTCAACTCGTATTAAATTTGTAGTTGCTTGTGATTTTTTTGAAATTATTTGTCGTGTATTTGTGATAAATTTTGTTTGTCTAGCGCATGTGTAACGGTGTCAGGGTTTATAGACTGCATACCACTTACGATTATAGATTTAAGCTGGGGCTTGCTTCCAGATAGGTGAATTTTAATTTTACCAGATATAAACGCGTCTTCTGACTATTCCTTCAATAACTTGTTACGGTCAGCGGCTTTTTACCCTCGAACAAGGACGCCGCTCCGACGCAGACCTTGGTTCTAGCAATACATGCTTGCGCGTTGCAGCGTTTAATCTCTGTTGCTAGAAGGGGTGATTGTAGTGGCCTGGTATACCTTAAATTATTATCGAGTATTGTGGAAGCTTGGTTTTGTGCGCCATATTGCTACCTTGTGTTTTTTTCTTTTGTGATGTAACTATTGTGAATCAGTTTTGATCATCTGTGTCAAGTTTGTTGTTTGTGGGGTTTATAATTGAAATTTTCTTGTATTTGTAAGCCAACATCCAAGGGGTTTGTTTGTTTACTATTACATTTAATTTGTTAGTATTGGGAGCTTTCTCTACCGCAGTATTAGTTGTTTCTCCTACTTATTCTTTGTTTTCTGAATTTTCTGACGAATTAGTGAGTTTTATTATTTTTCTTCGGTCTTTTTCTAACATTATCTTTTGGCTTTATCTATTGTATTTAATTCTTTTTTTCGTTTTGTTTTGTTTTGCTTCAAAAAATAAAGTAGGAGGACAGTTTGTTTCTTTATTAATTAATCGAAGACGCAATATATTGGAAGGTGATCACTATCTACATCTTTTCCCACCTTGAATTTTATTCGCCTTTGGCTCACATTATATGTGCAAATGCACGGGTCAAGTATGCCACTGGAGTAAGTGTCAGGGGTGGTAACCTTTAATAAGACTATGTTGTTGTCATCTATGAACTGTAAAGGCTTCCTCCATTCTTGTTTGTGTACCTGCATCCAAAATTGACATTTTTACTATTTAGGTCTCCAATAACTATATGGAGTTATGGTTGTTGAAAAAGATGTTGAGTAATGCTGTGTTTAATTGTTCATTTGGTGAGCAGTAAGTTCCTGCAACAGATACTTTTGTTTTTTTGCAGGATATCCACTGTGACGTGTTCGTTGTTACTGCTCAATCTAATTTCTATAACTCATTGTTCCGTTTTGTAGAGAAGCATAATGCCTCTATCATTTTTGTTAATTCTATCTTTCTTTATTGATGTGTACATGGGTATTTTAAAACTATTGTTATTGTATATTAGAGGTTCGCTGACTATTATAAGTGGGGTTAGTTTCTTGTATAAGGTCTTCGATCTTCTGTATTTTGGAAGCTATTTCACCTTGGATATTGATATATGCAACTGTGAACATTATGTTGTAAGCATGTATCCGGTAAGTGTTGTTATTATGTATGGAATATGAGGTGTAATGTGTTTTTTTTTTAACATATTAATCAGCAAATCGATGCAGTTGGTTGTTTGGTTCCGTTTTGTGTATTCTGTTACAAATTCTGGAAATTTTTATGGTAGTAATAATGCTTGTTTTATCAGGTGTGTTAGCATTTGTTTCATGGAATGTGGTGCTGTTCTTGGATTTTTTCCTCTTAACATTTGTGCATTTGTGGTTTTAGTTGTTTTATAAATGCTGTTAATATGTCTGTTTTTGGTTGCCTATTTGTACTTGGCTGTTCCTGTTCTGATGATGTACTTATCTGATATATACGTTGTTTTATATATTTGTATTTATCACATCCTTTACAGTTGGCTGTGTGTGTTTGACCACAATTACAACATTTGGGTGTTTCTTTATCTTTTTTACACTGGGAGATATGGTGTTCCCCCCAGAGCCGCAGCACCTCTGTGTTGCTAAGCAGGCTGCAGAATCGTGTCCATATCTTTGACAATTGTAACATTGTTTTACTACAATTGCCGGAGTTCTGAGCTGTTCTACTTGGTATTTTTGATACCAAAGCGTTATTTCAATATTAATTAGTTTTAGAATGTTGTAACTGTCGTCTATGTTTATATGTATAAGATTTGTGGGTGCTTATGTTTTCTTTGAAGTTATTCGCTGTATATTGGTATGTGGAATGCCTTGTTCGTTTAAAGCAGTGGTTCTCAACCTTTTTTTTACAAATGGACCCCTTTTCCCTTTTTTTCTTGGTGGACCCCTTCATAACTATTGGTCATAAGAAGACAATATTCTATTTTTCACTAATATAAATTTTGAGGTTTTAATAATCAAAGAAATAGTATATAATTAAGCTTTATTTTTAAATGAAAACTAATTTAAAGCAAATAAAGTATTCTACAACAATTATAATAATAATAATCAAAATTATTGTGATAATAATTCTTTACCAATATCTTGTATACAATATTATCATGTTTCTTCCATGGTCAAGCCCATGGAGATCAGAGCTCTTCAGGCAATTGAATTCACTGCAGCATTTATTTATGTACACTGGTTAAAATTTCTGATAAACCAGTTAAAGTTAAATGTGTGATAAGAAAAAAAAAGAGATAGGCATATTTATTCAATGAGATCCCTGTGGTTGATGCTGCTCGGCGAGTTTCTTTATATCTGGTTCCATCGATGTTAATGATAATCGAACATCACATGTTTTCACAATGTCAAGTTCTATTGCGAGCTTTTGATAACAGTTGAGAAACACGACTAAATCCCGATTCAACAAGATAGGATGTTGGAAAAGCAATAACGTAGAGCTGTGCTTTATCCCAGAGCAAAGGGTACTTTGTAGCAACATCATTTGTCTTCCATACATTGTACTTTCCATCTTTGAATTTTGCACGCATTATTTCATCACTTTGTAATTCGATGAGAGGCTCTTGCAAAGATATGTCTATATCGGCAACATTAACTTCGAAAGGAATTGAAACCCAAGTCGGTATAACCATCATGAGTAGGTCACTAAACCGAGTTTGCATATCTTCATGCATATTTTCCATATATTCACCATATAATGCAAGATCTTCATCTTGCAAATCGATGGCAACAGAGGCCAAACCAGGAAACTGTTCAAATGCACGACGCCTGATATTATTCTTATACAACTTTAGTTTCCTCAGAAAAGCAGCAACAGCACTTTTACTAGATATCAGATCAGAATCTTTTCCTTGGAGCTATTTATTAAGTGAATTCAATTTTTCAAATATATCTGATAAGAAAAACATATCACATTTATTTGCAAGCAGCTGTTCTCCAAGTTGTGTGTTACCAAGAAAGGAAACAATAGAATCCCAAAGTGCAATGAAACGCTGAAGACAATTCCCCTTTGATAGCCATCTCACTTCTGTATGTAATACAAGCCGCTCAAACTCTTCTCCATTTTGCTTACATAATTCATGAAAAAGGCGGTCTCGGAGAGAATTTGATTTAATATGGTTAACTACTTGTATTACGACAGTAAGGGCATAATGCAAACGTACACTCATTTTTTTTGCAACTAAGTGTTGACGGTGTATCACGCAGTGAATACAAAATACTTCGGGACAGCTTTTGTAAATGTGCAATAAAACCTTTGTATCTGCCTGTCATAGATGGTGTACCATCAGTAGCACAAGCGATTATATTTTTGAGTGGAATATTGTTTTCCTGGAAATAAGTAACAACTTCATTAAAAATTGTTACACCTTTTGTGTCTGTCACAAGACTTCTAGCAAAAGGCATTTCCTCTTTGGGTCCTTCATCATTGTTAAATCTAACATATGCTAATAAAATGGCCTCATTATCTCTTAAAGTGGATTCATCAAATTGAAAGGAAAACTGTTTCACTTGCAAATGGGCTATCAATTGTTTTTTTATATCCTCTGCCACTTCATCAATGCTTAAAGGGATGGAATTAGTAATTTCACTTGCATTTTGTTTCATAACTGACGAAATAATAACAGACACTGCTGGTAGAATTACTGTTTCACCAACATTATGGGGTTTTCCTGCCTTTGCTATTATTTTGCTAATTTCATATGATGCCAGTAAACCATCACTCATTTTACACACTTTGTTATTAAACAATTGAGACACTGTTTTTCTAGCTTGGAAATTATTACGAAATTTTTAAAGTATTCTACTGGTTTATCTTTCTCTCCTGTGTGCTTCTTTTCTAGATGGATTTTTAGTTTACAAGGTTTCATACTATCATTTGAAAGTACATCCATACATATGAGGCACATTGGTTTCGTTTCATTGTGTGGTGTTGGAATAAATCCGTAAGACAAATATTCAACGGAGTACTGTCGGCACTTTTTTTCACTTGGAGCAGCCATGGGATGTCTGCATATATATATATATATACAGCTGGTAATACAATTATTGCATTTCATAATATCTAACTATTGCTATTCATTTTTAGAAATTTTTCGACAAATAAAACACGTATATAGAAACAGAGTGCATGGTAAATGTTCGAGGAAAACTGGTAAATAGAAATGTTATAGTTAAAATAACTTGAATGATTAAAAAACTATACAAGTCATTCATTATTATCATTAGGGTCACCATTGACATTTTTAACTTCCTCAAAGCTTATAATTATATCAGATAACTGCCAAGATATGAATTGATATTTGAAATTTGTTTCAAAACGGGAAAAATTTGCCATTTTTCTCTTCAGTCTTTTTATACTGGGAAATAATTTTTTATTATCGAAATGCAGAAATTAAAAAAAAAATACGAAAGAATGTACTAGGAACTTTTAATATCTCTTACCTTTTCACGATGCAGTTCAACGTTAAACTGAAGTGAACTGCTTGGGTCAAGTCGACATTTTAATAGATTTTTCCCCTAGAAGGGTTTGACAGATCGAAGTATTTCTGGAATAAATTCCCTAAGGAGATTAGTATGGGAGGGCGAGGGTCAGACAGACAATATTATAGGAAAAGAACCGACTGCCTGAGACGCATATTTAAAACCAGCTCTTATAGCTTATTTTTTTCTTTTTTTATTGCTTTCAAGGCAATTTTCTGGAAATTTTTCAAAATCTAGAAAATACATCCAAATTCGTTTGAATGTCTACTTCAGCTTTTTTCACGTCCAACCAAAATTACAATAGAAATTGAATTTTTAATAATAAAAACCATTCTGAGTTGGTTTTCTTCATGGACCACCAAAATATCATTGTGGACCCCAATTTGTTATATTTTGCCTGTGGACCCCCAAAAATATTCCATGGACCCCTAGGGTCCATGTAGACCCCGGTTGAGAATCCATGGTCTAAAGCTTGTATAATTGATTCAAGGTTAAAAAACTTGGTTTTTGACGTGTCTTAATAGATTTGTATTTTTGGCATCCTTTATAGTTATCCGTATGTTTCTCCCCACAATTGCAGCATTTGGGTTTGGGATTTTGTTTAGTGCATTGTGAAATTTGGTGATTCTCACCACAGCCCACACAACGCGCATTCGCTTGACATGCTGCAGCTACATGTCCAAACCTTTGGCATTGGTAACACTGTGTGACAACCACTGCTGGTGTTTTTGTTTGTTCAATCGTGTACCTTTGGTACCACATAGTGACACCATTATTGATGAACTGTGTAATATCTGGCTATTATCTGTTACTACTTTGATGAAGTTAGTGGGTTTTTTGGTGATGTTTGAGATTATTCTGTCCACTGAAATGTTTTGTTTGGTGCACTTAACGCATCCTTTGTCTTCTGTCTCTATTGAATAATGCACACCCCGTATCACAAATGATTTAGGTGTTGGTTTAGCTCCAGGTAAGTGGAAGGAAGGAATACTTGGTAGGTATTTAGGTTAAATTATCCTTTCGTTCTCCAAATGTTGAACGAAAAATTAACTAGGGGCGGTCAGAAACTATTGTTTCTCTTCACCCCACACAAGGCAAGAGTAAATTAGTCAAATGATTACGGAGATAATTAAGTGAATTGGAGTGGCTTGTTTGTTATTTTTAGTGTGCGATGATCACGAATGACTTTGAAGCTGACAGATTATTATGTTTAACTAGGAGGGGCGTCAAGAAAAGCTGAGAGGCGGTTCGGCCTCCCGGAGAGAGAACGAAGGACGACGAGGAAAGTTCAGCACAACACTCACAAGCGTCCGAAGAATTGTGTAGTGAAAGTGGAAATATGGTTGACGTGGAGTGAGCAGAGAGATGCAAACAGTACGTCAGCTTGGTAAAAACTCATGATTTTATACTAATATATTAAAATTTGGAGATGACTAAGATGTGCTCACACTGGCCTCTTTTCAGGGCTGGAATCTATAAATCCAAAGTAAGAAGAATTTTGTGGGGGGGAAACGGGAGTACTTGAGTACTGGTGAGGTACCTAAAGAACCCAAACTCACCGGTGCCCAAAGCTGGAAGTAAAAAAACAACATAGATGGTTAGTCACTTGAGTTTGCATTCCGGGCTTGTATGTAATAAAATGGCGAGAGGTATCGCTGCCAAGATCGTGGGATGGCTACTATTCGTGGAAATTGTCTTGTTAATTGGGTACGGTTGTTTGCTTTTCTGTAGTAATTAGCTGCAAGATAGATGAGTCTCTTTTTGAGAGGCGGGATGGTGCTTGCTTTATCGACGTATGCTATCGGGGTGTACCTGTGGAGTCGAAGTGCAAGGCGAATGGCGAGATTTTGGGGTCCAAATCAGGGTAGGGATTTTGGTTAAATTATCATTTCGTTCTTTCAACGAAAAATAACCAGGGGCGGTCAGAAACTGTTGTTTCTCTTCACCCCACACAAGGCAAGAATAAATAAACAAACTGATTACGGGAGAGGAAGATTAGGCTAGAGTGGCATGTTAGTTGTGTAACTAACGCGACAGTCGCAAATAACTAAACTGGAAGTTAATAGTTTACTGAATGTTAATGGGGAGCGTCAAGAGAAACTGAGAAAATTTGCCGGCCAGTGGAGACAGCGAAGAATGACGAGGAAGGTTCAGCATCACATCCACCAAAGGTAGAAGAATTACATCAGAAATACATCAGAAAAGAAGTGGTCGACGGTTTCTCAGAGTGAGCGAGCCGAGAGATGCAAGCAGTGTGTCAGCTGAGTTAAGTCATATCTTCTGATTTTTTTCCCTAAACATCTTAAACTTTTAAACTTTTGGATAGACTAAAATGTGTGCTCTGACAGGCCTCTTTTCAGGGCTGGGATCTATAGATCCAAGGTAACAGGAATTTTGTTGTGGGGGAAACGGGAGTACCCCGAGAAAACCCACTTTCACTGGTGAGGCGCCGAAAGAAACCAACCTCACCAGTGCCCGATGCTGGAAAAGAAAAAGGGAACATGAATGACTAGACATTTAAGTTTACATTCAGGGCATGTATGTAATTATAAGGCGAGAGGTATCGCTGCTAAGAGCGTGGGGTGGCTGCTAATCGTGAAATTTGATTTGTTAATGATGTCTGGTTCTTTGCTTTTTTGTAGTATTTGGCTGCAAGATGGGTGAGTCTCTTCTTGAGAGGCGGGATGGAGCTCGCTCTATTGACGTATGCTAACGGGGTGTATCTGGGCAGGCGGAGCGCAAGACGAATGGGAAGGTTCTGGGCCTGTTGTAATTTTTTAAGATGGGAAGAGGGAGCGTTTACTGTGATGATGCTACCATATTCGATTATCGGTGGAATGTAGGTTCTGTAAATAGCGAGAATCGTGTTGGATCTACATCCACGGACTATACTACCAATACGTTTAAGGTAGTAGATACGTTTATAGACTTTCGAAAGAATAGATTGAAAATGATTTGTCCATGTAAGCTTTCTATTAAATATAATGCCCAAGAATTTTACAGTAGACGAAAATTTAATTTCGGTGTTCATCATTTTCTGTTTAACTTTGGAAAGAGATTTATTTTTCTCGTAATTTTTCGTTTAAATATTATAGCCTGTGTTTTAGAGGCATTAAGTTCTACCCGCCAGGAATTACACCAGGCGGTAATCCTATTTAATGTGGCTTGGACTTTCGAGGCAGCGAGGAGGGATCACGTGACATGCTCCATTCCGCAATATCGTCGGCATATTGCGACGCATAAGTATATTTGAGCGGCGGGAAAGGGATATCATTGACATAGAGAATATACAACAGAGGGCTGAGTACAGACACTTGGGGAACCCCTGCTGAGAGGTGAACAGTATGAGATGTAGCGTTCTTTATTCTAACTTTAGCTGTTCTATTATCGAGGAAACTGGATATCCATCTAGTTAGGATGGGCGGAAAGTTAAATTGGAAGAGTTTAAATTTAAGCCCCTGGTGCCAGACAGAATCACAGGCTTGTTTCACGTCTAAAAATAAGCCAACTGTGATGTGATTTCTGTTAAAACCTTGAGTAACTGATTCGGTTAACCGAACTAAATGATCAGCTGTCTGTCTATTTTTCCGGGAAGCATTTTGTATTTCAGAGTAGCTCTTCATCTTCCAAATACCATGTTATACGATTAGCTAATATTTTTTTCCAACAATTTGCCAATGTTGTTAATTAGGCTAATGGGTCGATAATCTTTGGGATTGCTGGATGCCGGGTTTGTTTTAGGTATTACTTTAATTATGGCGGATATGCACGGAGGTGGATAGTAGCTTGAATAAAAGGAAAGGTTGAATAAAGCTGTTAGGTGTCTTAAGAATAAAGGTGATGCTTTTTTGAGAATGATATTTCGTATGCCATCCTCACCTGGGGCACTATTTTTTAAAGTTTTAATAATCAGTTTTATCTCAGCCGGTGTAATTGGTTTGGCTAGTTTTTGAAGGGCAGTGCTGTGGACAAAGTTACTGTGGGGTAAACAGCACGGGAAATGCGAACTGAACGCTGCCATATTATTTTGAATGAAATTTTGGAAAGTGCACAGATGAGTATGATTAAATTACGGCGAGTTGGGAGTGGCGAAAACCTGCTTATAGTACTCAGCTAGTAAGTTGGCTTTCTGGAGGTCATTAGTTGCAACAATGTTATTATGTTTTAAATTGGGAATCCTGTTGATTGAGTTGTCGTTGCAAATACTTTTAAACTTTTTCCAGAATATGGCCGGGTTTTTATAAGAATTATCTTGAGATTCACAAAACTCGGTCCAGTTTTGATCTCTTTGTTCGTTAATGCGACGTCTGATAAGGTTGGTTACACGGTTTATTTGAGTTTTAATCCTGGGGTTTCGGGAAGTTGTAAATTGACGTCTCAGTCTGCGCCTTTTGGTGATCAGTAAATGTATTTCTCTAATTAGTTTCCATGAATTTGGATGATTATCGATACGACGTTTGGGAATTATTTTATGCATAGCATCAGTTGTTGCGTTAGTGATGTGAAGTAAATATTCGTTGATAGATTCAGGGTCATTAGCTTGAGTAATGACTGGAGGTAAATTTCGGTCAAGAAATTCCCAGAAAGAGTGCCAATTAGTGGCAGAGAAATCAAACAGATATGGTTGAGTATTTGGGGTTCGAGAATCGGCGATATTTAAAGTTACAGATATGGGGTAATGATCGCTTCCAATATCATGGTGAACTGTGAAATCCTGAATGTAGGGGGATATTCTAGTCGTGTATAGTGCAAGGTCAAGTATATCCTGGGTCCCATCATGGTGAGTATGGGTTGGGATATTGTTGTTACCTAATATGAGGTCATGCTGAGAAATCAAATTAAGAATTACACCATTTCGGTCAATTGACCTACAATTGAAATTGCGGTGTTTGGAATTGAGATCGCCAATAATAATTGAGTACGGGAAGTTATTAACTACTTGGAGGAGTAAATTCGTCTCGGGGGTGGTGGAAGGGGAAATATAGATACCAAGGATTGCTATTTTGATTAGGGTAGATAGATTTATGGAGGCAAGAATGAACTCGTTAGTTGTGTCGATACAGAAGTCGGGAAATGATACATTTTAGTTGGGTCAAGTGGAGTATAGCGATACCTCTACGACCTGGGCTTTTAGGTTTATTAATACATTGATATCCTGGTGGACTGAAATTAATTATTATTAAGAAGTGTCTCACTAATGATTATTGAATGTATACATTCTTTTTTACGTAATTGGAGTAATTCATATTTCTTGTGATTTAAGTCGCCCTGAATGTTAACAGCTAAAATTTTTAAGAACTTACCTCATTAGGTTCAAGAATGAGCTTTTCAGACAGGATCTCTTCGAATTCTCGAGGGCTAAAAGTTTGAAACTCAAAATACAGGGGTATAGAGTTCGCCATTCCTCTGATCAACTCCTGCTTGGAGTCGTATTGGCCTCCCCAGACTTTGATAATGATCTCAGCAACAAACGTTACCATACGTGAGATCAGCAGTCTATGTGTCTGCGTATTCTGAGTTGTTTTACGACGGCGGACTGTAGCTTCGGCGTAGGTCCGTGTGAGAGATGTAGGAGCTGATGGAGCAACTGGCTGGGGCTGCTGGACTTTCTCCTGGGTTGTAGGCTTGACGGTCTTACTGGATGGAGTGATCAAATCGTCTTTTAGGGTCGTCGACTTAATCATATTGAGATTAGCCGACATATTGGATTTGAGAAACTTTTCCCGTTTAAGGGCTAGGACTTGAGAATATTTAGGGCAACCACGGTAGGAAGCCGCGTGAGGGCCTCCGCAATTGACGCAACATGTGTCTTCCCTGTTTTTGGGGCACTCTTTGACTGCATGCATGCCGCTGCATTTCGCACACCTGGGTGAAGCTTTACAGGCAGCTCTTGCATGCCCAAATTTTGGCAGTTGAAGCACTGAAGTACTGTGACTGCCGCGGGTTGTTTTGACTCTTCAACTCGGAGTTTGACAAACCACATGGTCACGTCGTTTTTTATTAATTTATCACCCAGAGTGACATCTTGTAGCGAAAAATGAACAAGCGGCGTAGGGAGGCCTGTCTTCGCTGATTTTATTCTCTCTTAAATTGGTGGCAGTAATGCCCTGACTAGATAATTCATCTTTGATTTCTTGTAGGCTGATATCGCTATCAAGCCCACGAATCACCACTTGCTTGGAAGGCGGTCGATCTCCAGGTACGTGGATGTTGAGCTTTACTCCGTGAAAAGCTTCTTGAGGCCAAGGTTTCAACAGCTTAATATAATCCTTCGGCTCTTTACATTTTATGACTAGTCCGCCGCGCGGAAGGCGGCGAACTTCAATAAACCACAGGGAGGAAAAAGGGCCTGGAGGTGTTTCGCGACCTCGGGCTGTCGGACCGTTGCGGGAATTCCTTCTACAACTGTCGCGGGTGGTAGAGGAGTTGCGGATTTACCAACTACTTGGCTTGCTTCAAGGTCGACAGCTTCTTGTTCCCAGTCACTAGTGTCATCACAAGTGGCAGGCGATCTTGGGGGGGGATTTCGCGCTAGTGACCGATGAGCCGCTCGTTTCAAGGTCACTCGAAACTTCACCTACAGAGGAAGGCATGTCTGCTGCAGTAGATTGCAGAATAGTAAGTTGGTCGTTGTGCGAAAGCTGCGGACCGTTGACTCGTGTTCTCATTGGCGAGATTGCTAGATAAGCCCTGAAAAGGCTTGAGTATGTTGTCTGGTGATGTTCCTTGGATTTTACCTGAAAGACTTCTTGCATAGTTTGCTCTTTTCCAGGTTCGTATCAGTACATTTTTAATATGTGGTAACCACGTTAATTTTGAATTATAGGTTAGACCTAGAAATTTAGCAGATGTAGCAGTCAGTAAAAGTGATCCATTCATATAGAGTTTTGGTGGATCTTTTTTCAGCTTGTTCAGTCTGCTGAATAATATCACTTATGTTTTCGGAATATTGATTTTGATTCTGTATTTCTGGCAGTATTCTTCGATGTTATTTAGAACTAGTTGTAGGTTTGTTGCTGCTATTAACGGGTGGGTCACTTTTCCAGACTGCTACATCGTCAGCGAACTGTGATGCAAAACCTAAATTTAGGTCCGACAGAGACATTACTCGCATACGTGATAAATAATATAGCGCTAACAACCCCTCACTGCGGGACTCCTGCTTCGGGTGAAAAGGACCCTAAATGGGCCGCATTTACATACACTTTCGGTTTTCCAGAAAGTTGGATAGCCAAGGAATATTTTCCTGCGATAAAGCTATTTCATGTAACCTATGACGTAACCCATTATGCCGCATTGAGTCAAAAGCTTTCTCAATGTCGAGATAGCAAGCTACAGTGCGTTCATTATTATTAAAGCTGTCAGTAATTGATTCTGTAAGTCGTATCAGGTGGTCTGAAGTTTGTCGGTATTTTCGAAATCCGTTTTGAATTTCTGGTAATTTTGAATTTTCTTCTAAGTAAACTGACAGACGATTACTAATTATCCTCTCTAATACTTTGCAAATACAACTGGTTAAGCTAATCGGGCGGTAGTTGTTTGGTTTATTCGCTGGCTTTCCTTCTTTGTGGAACATTAATATTATTGCTTCCTTCCAAGAAACGGGGATATATCCTGCTGATAGTGAGAGATTAAATAACGCTGTAGGTGTTCATATAATCTCTGAGTGCCTTGTTTTAGGAGGATAGCTTGAATACCATCTTCTCCAGGGGCTTTGTTTTTTGTGTTGTTAAAAGGAGTTACGACTTCTGTTACAGTGATGTTTTATCAGTTGATGAGCGCTCCAGTCTTTTGTTTTTTCTTGGTGTGTAATAGTGTTGACTGGAAATTTAGGTGTAAAAATGCTTCTGTTTTGATCAATGACGTTTGTGACTGTATTATAAAAGTATCTGTTCATGTCTGGTTCATGATGTATCTTGAACGTGTTTTTTAAATATCTCGGCTTTTTGTGTGTTAGTGTATGCTGTTTCTCCATCCAGTTCCAATGGTGGATATACTGTTTGTTGTTCCTGTATTTGTAAATCTTTTTAAGTGTGTCCAGAATTGTTTAGGATCAGTTTTATGATTTAGATCGGAACAGAAGGTGTCCCAGTTTTCTTGTTTCTGTTGTCTGATTAAGTTTCGTATTTTATTCCTTATTGTGTTTATCTGTGTTAAGTGTGGGGTTGCGATTTTGAATGTACTGTCTGCGGAGTATACGTATGTTTTTAGTGTATTATGTCTTTGTGTGGTTGCCATGAATGAGTTGTTGTGAAGTGTTTTTGTTTCGGTATAGAACTGTTGGCTGCATGTTTTAGACACTCAGAGATGATATGACACTATGCATCTATATCTGATGCGTCCGCGGCAATATGTAGTACTTCTGGAGGTAAGGTTTCATTTAATGGAGTTTGAAAAACTGGCCAATTAGCTTTTTTGTAGTTCAGTTGGTCTTTAACTGATTTTATTTAAGTGGGGGGTGAGATTGAAGATACACCAAACTGGGAGGTGGTCACTGTCTAAATCGTGACCAACATGAAAATGTACGAATTTGCGACTCGTATTAGACGAACACGGGCATAGGTCCAGTATTTCACTGGTGCCGTGTGCGTACGAGATATGTGTCGGTGTTGCATCGTTTAATAAAGTCATGTTTGATTCATCCAAAATTGAAAAAGTAAATTGCCATTTGCGTTTGTACTGCGACAGTTGAATGCTATATGTTTACTGTTTAGGTCGCCGATAATAATATTAGAATTGCTATTATACAATATATTCAATAGATTTACATCTAACACAATACTAGGCGAGCAGTAGATGCTCGCCACAGTAACGTCTGTATGATTTTGCGTTTTTACATTAATAATTATTGATTCATTGCTGGAAGGGATACCAAGTTCAGTCCTATACAATAATAAAAGACCTCTGTTTGGATCTCTATTATCCTTCCTGTCATGTCTAATAATGGAGTAGCCGTTTAATTTGAATCGATGGTAGTTATATAGGAGAGTTTCACTAATTATAATTACATCAGATTTTATGGAGCTTGTTGTATCTTCAATCTCATGTTTCTTGGAAGCAAGAGCACCCTGGATATTGATGTGTAGAACTGTGAAGTTATCCATTTTTAGTAGAGTTTATGAAGGAGGTTAAAATTTGCGGCAAGAACTTGTGTATGTTTTTCAATATGATTTTAACTATTACGTTTGTGAGTCTGTTGGTGTTTGTAGGGTTTGTATATTCTGCCATTATTTCCGAGAAAGTGGAAGTTATGGCAGATGTCAGTGTGGTTTCAATCGTTGTTGGTTGTGTGTTTTGAGGTGGTTTTGGTATTTCCTCTTCACATAGTGATGGTGTTTCCTGTCTGGATGATGAAGTTTTAACCACTGCAGCGTAAATGTTTGTTTGTGTAGTTGTGTTTTGTGGTGCTGGAGTGGTAGGTGTGGGTTCCTTAATTGTTCGTGTTGGGATTTTTAATTTCGTACAAGTGTGTTTTAATGGATTTATATTTCTGACATCCTTCATAATTTGCCGTGTGTTCTTCCCCACAGCCTACACAAGGCGCATTTGCTTGGCATGCTGCTGCTACATGTCCAAACCTATGGCATCGGTTTACACCTTGTGACAACCACTGCTGGTGTTTTTGTTTGTTCTACTGTGTACTTTTGATACCACATAGTGATACCATTATTAATGAGTTGTGTGATATCCTGGCTGTTGTCTGTGACTACTTTGATTAGGTTTGTGGGTCTTTTAGTAATATTTGAAATTATACGGTCTACTGAAATATGTTTTATGTTTTGTGTACTTAACTCTTTCTTAATGTCTTCTATGTCTATTGAATTATGTACACCTCGTATCACAAAAGATTTAGGTGTTGGTTTAGTTCCTGGTAGGTGTATTGTAATATTTCCTGTTTTGAACGCGTCTGAAGGCCAAGCTTTAAGTAGACTGTTTAAGTCAGCGGGTTCCTGTCCTTGAACCAGAACACCGCCTCTAGGCAGACGCTTAATGTCAGTTATCTTTGTGGTAGGTTTGCACCTGTATATTTCTTTAGCTAATTGTGGTTGGTTGAAACTACCAGGAACTCATTGGATTATAATTGCGTGCTTAGGTAATTTTGGTACGAGTTGTGTATGTGTGTCTGTGGTGGTTGTTCTTTGTTTAATTTGTTTTTTCTGACTACGAGTCTGCACAAGCGTGAAGCCTTCGTCGTCAGAAAGAACTTCGTCTTTGTCTGAAATTGTTTGTTGTGGAATATCCGGGGAGGGGTTTGGGTTGCTTGAACTGCTAGTTGTTGGCAAATTAGTGTCTATATCCGTAATCTTAGCTACATTATCTTCAGATGCTGAAAGTATATTTTTAACTAGTTTTCTTTTTTTTCTAGTTCTAACAGTATTTTCTTTAATAGGCGTTAACTTTGCTTTTAATTATTTTTCTGCTATAAACATTAAAGATTTTAATTTTGCCGGCATGTCGCCTCGTTGTTTAGCGATGTTGAACTTGCTGTCTGGGGCTAATTCAAATAGTAAAAAAATCTTCTGTCTTTGTATCTACTGGCGTGAAACTCGAAGTGAATAGTAAGAACTCGACAAAATATATAGCAAAATATAGGTTGTATACACGTAGAATTTCAAGAGCCTTGCAGAGGTATATTTTATCTTTACCCTCTCCAAGCGCAGAATGGGTAAGTAGTCACTAGTGATTTCATCATGTACTTTAAGGTTAGAGGTTCTGTTTATTGTGTCCTTGGGTGCTATGATGAAATCAAGTACATCGTATGAGCCGTTGGCGGCTGAAAAGTATGTAGACGTGTGGTTGTTTATTAGGTGCATTTTGTTACTAGAAAGAACATTTTTTTTATGCACAACCCTCTGCGTGTGTTTCTGTTTCGCCTTAGTTCTGTATGCGGAGAATTAAAATTCCCAATAATAATTGGTTTGGGTTTGCGATTAACACATTTTTGAAGGAAATATATATTTAGATGGTGAACAATATATGGCTAGAATCGGAATAGTTAGCCGGTTGTTAAAGTGTATATTACAAAAAATTGTTTCATTTATGATAGATAAGGAATCTTCTATCGTGATTAAATAAGGTTACTTTAATCTTCTATCGTGATTAAATGCGAAATTTCTGTACTTTTGAGCAATTCCCTTCAAATTAACATAAAGCCTACAATAATATCAGAAAGCTGCAAGTGGCACCATCTTGTGGGCAAATCTGAAGGTATAGGCCTAGGCCATCTTTTTGATGTCAACTTGGGAAAATCTGATGAATTTTTTAGATCCTGAGATTAACATTGGTACTCCTCTTATTTGACAGGTGGCACCAACATATGAACAAATTTGAGAAATGCTTATTCTAAGAATTTATATGTGTCATATCAAAAATATCTGTTTATTGTTTTTTTACAAGAAGACCCGTTTTACGACAAAGTTTATAGCTTAAGATTTCAGCACGTTTGAGGGGATGAAAGACAATGACAGATGCCAGATGCGACACTAAAATACACCACTGCAATATTTCACAAGTTCACTAACAAGTGAAAACTAATATTATCTACTGTCATGCAAATACAAAAGT
Source organism: Tachypleus tridentatus (assembly GCF_004210375.1). NCBI lineage: Eukaryota > Metazoa > Arthropoda > Merostomata > Xiphosura > Limulidae > Tachypleus > Tachypleus tridentatus. The sequence goes on from NC_134835.1 coordinate 2,491,510, forward strand.
AATATAGTCAACTGTATTCCTTTCCACATACCAGTAAGAATTTTGAAGTCATCATCTGTAAGCTGTATTTATGACTATTTCCATACAATGTAAACATTCCAGTAAATTTGCAAGATACATGAGATATGAAATGATATGTTCAACAACAACAAACTGTTCTGCATGATTAGCAGGATTATTTCATTTAAAACCAGTATGTGCACATTATACATACTTTTAACATGGCGTCTAATAAATATTTGAGAGAACAATTTGTAAATCCACAATTCAGATAAGCAAAACCAATCAACTACATGGTAGCAATACAAGGAATGCTTAGCAGTGTGCTCATCAATGTAATGTTCAGGGGAGTTCTCCTTATCTAATGGGTCCAATAATAACCTTCTTTTAATTCCCATTACATTACATTTTGGCTTCTTCACTACATATTTTGCATTCAGTTTTTATATTTTACTTAAAACTGGAAAATTTCTTGTTGAATTTGACTAAGACTTCCTTGTTCTCCCCCCCCCTTCTCTTTTTAACATGTCCTATATAACATGAACAACTATCCATAACAACTTTTATTTACCCCATCTTTATTTGCTTTTTTATTCTTGACTTCAGTTTGATATTTCAAGGTCATCTATTAGATGACAAAAGGTTTTATAAGTAAAACCAGTCGTAAAATAAAGAAAACTGCTAACAGCCCTATCTAGTGAACAAATCTAAAACTAGAAAGCTAGACAACCATTTTGCTGTGCCACTTGACACATTCAAATGAATGGTTTTTGGAGAAAAGGATTTGTTCTAAAAAAACATTAGTCAGTCAGTCAATGTTCCGGTCATTATCAAAACTCCTTAGATTGTCTATCAACTTTCTAACTTTGGTACTAAAGGCAGGCCTCCTCTTGTCGGTCTTCCTCACTTTGGAGCCCCTCTGAGGATTTATGCCAAGGAAGATCCTGCTAAAATTGATAAGCATGGTTAAATGAGTCATAATATCCTGAATTCTGTTTTATATATATATTTTTTCATAACATTTTGACAATTCAAATTATCTGCATTATAACAAAATACGATAAGGCCACAAGGAACAAATCTTTTGTTACTCATCCTTTTATTCCTTCTAGAGTGGGTTACAGGGCACTTTTTTTTTATTCTGACCAGTCCACTGTTCAATTTGCAACAAAATCGCTCAATTTTTCATACATGTCAATTCTCTTATAGAAAAATTGTCATTCTGCTGCAAATACCATGTACTTCTATTTCTGCCTACTGGTGACATAACTTTTAAACTGAATATTCAACCAAATACTTCTAGCAAATATACATTTCATGCTGTTAACATATAATATTTTTTAAAATTTTTTTCAGTAAAGCCATAAAATGTTTACAGGGCAGCCAAGACTGGATGCAGATAGCGATGATTCACAAATCTGTATTTCTTGTGGCCTAAGCTTAAGTTTAGTATGGTGAAACAGGTCTGGGACATGTGAGAGAGGACCTGTGTAGTAAGACTAACTAACTACTTCAGCTGGCCTTGCATGTCGGCCAGTCTAAATACATGCAAATTGATTAGTACAAGTTTAAAACTTTGAAAGACCAACTGTGAGTAGGGAACATTTAACCTTGGTCCTAAGAATGGCTCTATCAAACTGATGGGTAGCAACCAAAGTACCGGTATTCTTTTGCATAGGAAAGAACTATTCATATTTATCATCTTCATTTACAGGTCAAAAGAAATAATGTACGTAAATACAGGTTAGTAAGAAAGTGCTATTCCAAACCTTTGAATAAATTCAAGAGTGTTGGCAATGGATTCTGGGTAGGTGATGTTCAAGTTATAATAAGCTGCTATGGTCAAACCAACTGCCATCCGTAGGGTGACATTTTCTGCCAGGATACATCCTTCTACAACTGCATAGCAGTTATTTTCAAATGGATGGTTTCCTACAAAAATATAAAACAACAAGAGTACATTTTGATGTTCTTGTGAGGCATATTTTCTTGTTAATACTGTTATCAAGTTTTCAGCCCTGATAATTCAGGTCAGACCAAAACCACATATGGAACCCTGCAGCCTGTAGTGTGTAGTTTTCTTTTATATCTCTCCTGATGTTACAAATAAAACAAAGTACTTAGCAAACTGCCTATCAAAGAAATAATTACAGCTGCCCTCTTCTATCAGAGGCAGCTATCATATTTTCAGTGACGTCTGTGTGTGTGAGTTGCCCACATTTTTTGCCATGCAGGACTGTGTAATTTTGACCTTGAATGGTCAAAAATTGAGGTCTAGCAATTCACAGGTCTAAACTCTAAATTTACAGAAACATCAAGGAATTTTGAATATTGTATTATATAATCTGCAGTGGTGCCATATATTTTAAACATCTCAAACTTTAGGCCATCATTATCATATACAATGTGATGCACATAGCCCCCCAAAAAAAAAAATATCCAAGTACAAAAAACAGTATGCATGAGTAAGAATATATTAATAAGTATCTTACCTCTGATGACTACATGGGGGTGAGGTAGGTCATCATGTTGTTCTAAATCAGCAGATGTGATGATATCCTGTTGAAAAAATTATATAATCCTATTACATGTATTTATAAATTAGTGTCTAATACTGGAAACATACAGCAGGTCAAGTGACAGCAAAAGTTGATTTGTAATCAGGATTATAATATGAACTTATCTGCAGCGCAGCCCTAATTTGACGGTCACATAAGTGCTTAATTCATTTGTATAAATTCTGCCAACTTCAGTGATCCATAATACAACATTCAAAATGGCTCATATTGCTGGGGAAAATCTTCAAGGACTGGCAACATTGGTAAGGTTGATGAATATTTTGCTTTAGTGAATATTTTCCTGTTTACAGTATAATCCTGTTTTAAATCTTAGATAAGCGTTTTATGTTAATTATGTTAATGCTGGATACTGTCAGTCTACTAAATGTTTGTGAAAAGAACCTTGGTACTAAGTTAAATTAGGCAGTAGTATTAAAATGTACAGTACTACAGAGAACAGTATTTCCTTAAATAGTAGCCCTACCACAGGTCTCTGTTTTTTCAAGCTTATATTTGACATAAATTTGCTAATCCTGTTTTCTTATAATTAAACTAGTCAATATTTACAGAAATTAGCAAACATTTAAGAAAAATTTACCAAAATCTCTAAAACAGGAAGAGCATCTGGTCACTAGAGCTTGATGTATACAAAGGTATTTTAACTGAAATGTGATATCATTTTGCAAAATTTGCCAAAATAAATTGTTCCTATTTTTCACTCATTATAAAAGCTGTAGTGAAAGCCTTACCTCTGCAGTTTTAAAGAGGTCTTTATCTTCTCCAAAGATCAGTGAGCACCTTTGTTAATAAGGTAGTGCTGTGACGGGTAGGTGCTGGTCATACTTTGAATCACCCTTGGCGTGTCGGTACTACCATGGTGGTATTCTTCTACAAGCCAGCACCTCTGCTATTCCTGGCTTTCCTCAGTCTCCCCTGTCGGGCAGATCAGGGTGCCACCTGATACAGCCATAGCTATCCTGCTGCAGCACTGAGGCAGACTTTCTCTTAGCACTACCAGTTGTACCTCCATTTTCTTTTTCTTCCAGCAGCTTCCTGCGGAAAGAGTTGCCTCTGCTACAACGATTCAGGTTGTCAAATCTCTCAGAGAGGCGATTTGCGAGAGTAGCATACCCTTTCCCCACCTGGCCATATCGTGCTATAGAATCCATGAAGGTTCTAGGATGCGTATCCACAATCTTCTTGGCAATAGCATTTAAGTTAGCTTTCCCAGGTTTGGGATTTACCTTAGCTATTTCTTGGCACAACACTCTTACTGCAGCAAGGAGATCAGTCTTGGCTGGGGTTGTCCCTTTGGCACAAGCGTCTTGGACTGCATCAGGCAGCTTTTGCCAAGGGATTTCGAATCTCTCTGCCCAGCTTTGCGCCTCCCGTCTATATCCAGAACCTGAAGTGGTTGGTGTGATATTGTCCCTTGACAGTGACAATGGTGGGGGTGTGACACATTGTTCGGCTGGTGAAGCTGCTGCAGCAAGGTTTCTACTTTTGGAGTCCCAACAACTGATGGGATACTTTCGGTGCCTTAAGAAAGTAGATTACAATAGAAAATTACAAAAATATCTAAAGAGAATTAAAGTATTTGAAAAAGCACTTATACATTACCCATCAAACCAAGTTTCACCTGCATTTTTGACAATTAAATGCAAAGTTCTGTTTAGCTGTATTTTTGACAATTAAATACAAAGTATAGTTATAATATTAAAGTAGTATTGACAGTTTCTTGCAATTTCATGCAAGTTAAGTCCCCAACTTGTGCCTCTCATTTTGATGGGTGAGGAAAAAACTCTGCACCCCTCTCTGACATGCAGAAAGGTCTTAAATCCCCTCCCCAAGTAAGAGGATTTTTTTACAGCTGGAAGGTAAAAGGGTTGCCTGAATTACTTGAGGGTGGGGGAGATGTATATAATATTGTTATTTCAGTAAAAGAATCCTACTTTAGGGCTAAATTTTTGCCCCTTCCCCTTCCAAACGTATACTTTTACATAAAATTTTCCCTGCCCCCCCAAGAAAACTCCTCCATACATATTTAATCACATAAAAAGTTTATTTCCCCACTTTAGTGAAAAAGGGCCCCAAGTTTGGAAACGCAGAATAAACATTAAAATATTGCCTGCCAAAAAGGATATTTAACTAAAGTTATATGCATTTGTTCATTAAACTTAAAGAATACCATTTGCTGAGAAGTGGGCTTTCAGTTTGAGGGCCAGTTTTCTGCAGGCAAGCAGGTTTAGTGTCCCTTCAAGATCTTTCTCAGGATCAAGAAACTCCAAGTCTTCCAGATTTTCCATCCCAAATTCTTGCAGCTTCTCCTCTAGTGCTACCATCTTGTCTGCTGGAAGATGAAGAGCTGCTACAAGAAAGTTCTTCACTTCTTCTGACACAGAGGGCATCCTAAAGTCAAAGGACAACTAAATTAACATCTGATTAGACACAGTGCATATAAATAATGACACCTGTACTATTTTTTTGTCCAAAACAAAAGCTTAGAAATGGCAAATAAGTCCCCAGGCTAGACCAGAAGCGGATCCATGGGGGGGCAGAAGGGCTAGGATCCCCTTTCTTGGCTGCAGCAATTTTTTCGGTTTCAAACCAATTTTGCCACCTGGACTCCTTTCTTGTTGGCACCTGAGGACCTTTCAATTTAGGATGTCTTATTGGTCATCATAGATTGATCCCCTTTAAAAAATCTTGATCTGTTTCTTAAGATGGATGGACAGACAGAAGCTCACTATCTCCAACTTTCAGGCAGGGGACTGAAAAAAAACACCCAGTGCTAATGTACTACAAAACAGGGTTTTAATGAAGGCTTACTAATAATTTTTTAGAAATCTTGTTTGCAATTGAATATAATGTAGAGGTTGTATTTAATTTTAATGAAATTGAGGGTGGGGGTCAGCTTATACATGGAATACCAGTACAAGTTACAAAGCATAGGGGTGGGGGATAGGGGTGGATCTGTAACAACTGCCAAAAATATGTAAAATCTGCAGTATGTGCTTGTCCGCACTAAAAATAAATGTGCCTGGCTTCATGAGCAATGCTGCTCATGTGCCATTTACATCACACACCGTCAAAAGTGACTGATTCATGAATGCAAACTGCAACTAAACTCAACTTAAAGGTGCATCCAGCTCAAAGTTGCATTTGCCTATCTTCACTCAACAGAAAATGTGCCTGGCTTCACATGCAGATGCTGCTTATGTGCCACTAGCTTCACTTACTGTCTAGTGTGACTGGCTTAATGCAATATGCTTGTGTACAATATTACAAATGCTGAAATTTGGGCCTGTCCTCTAAAAAATTCTGTAAGAGCAGACTAAGGGAGGTAGGCCAGGTGATTCAATGCACAAAGGAATTGTTAACAGTATATATTACCAGGACCAGGGACTCAAAAGACCAAAGAAGGGCACTGAATTAGAACTTGTGTGCTTGTGGCCAGTACTTATTGTATACACCGTATGCTTCACTTGTCATGACTGTGTATTATAGAAAAATAAAAATAATTCTCCCAAACCACTTGTTAGAAACCAGTAAGTTCATGTTGATTGTATTACATGTAGGATGCTTTGGTACAACTGGGATAGCTCATGGGGTACCCAAAAACTTGGTGGGGGGGGTAAGGGAGGGTCCTAGCTTCTCAACCAAAATATCATGGGTAGCAGGAAGGTTAATACTTTTTTATCTGATCATGTTATTATAGACCTAACACTGTACAGAACACAAAATAATTGTTTCCATCCCCTGCTAACTGGTAGCCATGAACAGGCAAAATTCTTTGCCTGTTAAACAAAATTTCCACTTTAAGAACAAGACTGTTTATAATATATTGGGTTCCATGAACAATTTATCTATTAAAAAAGTGGTTTGGTGCCTCAGGAAATACCACTTCCAACCAAATTTGCCTGAAATTTGATTGTCTACATCAGTATTTTACACCATGCTGCACCACCTTAAAATGAACAAAAAGTACCCAGATGGCACCTTAAGGATGAAGTGGGCTAGGCTGAGAACAGGGGTTATTCTAGGTTTTATAACTTGGGGCCCTTTCTTACTGATGTGGGAATTATTTAACGTGGTTTAATAGGAATGGGGGAATTTATGTTGTTGCAGAGGGGAATTTTGTACAAATAACAAAAATTGCCAGGGGAAGAAATTCGGCCCTATAAAGGGTCTAGAATAATCCCTGGAGAACAAGGGAGACCAATATGAATATAGGCCTCATTGGAAGAATTCATGTCTTTGACATCCAAAAGAACACGTACCTGGATGACCTTAGTTATCCACCACAGCGTGTTTCAGAACAGCAAATACACTGGCACCAAATCTGTATAGCTCCAGGGGCTAGTAATCCAGTAGTTGGCTGAAAGGAACACATGTTTTTGAATTTTCAGATTGAAAAATTTCAAGCAATCCAGATTCAGTTCTTTGTGTATCCTTATTCTGAACAATAAAATAAATATCAGTATCCTTACTGAGAAGAATCATGGTGATTTCACCACAAACAAGGTGATTATCAGCATCTCTGGACAAAACACTACTTGTCCTTTATGGTAGTGGACACCATGCACCACCATATTCTGGCAAACTACAGTACTTGAACTATTTCTCAAGTGAGGGAATTTGTCAACAGCCTTCTGATGTACCTCCATACAAATCTGCATGGAATGCTAATGCTGACTTGTATGACACCGGTGGTCGAAAGAATGATCCAGAACTATACAATGCTTGCAACAACTGATGTTTTTTCTGCTAAGGACTTTGTTACATGTATATAATTTTGAGCTGAACGTGCACTCCTCTTGAAATAAGAGTGTTTACTCAAATCGTAATGTCCACATTTCAATGTAAGCTCAGGATAGTGAGTCAGAAAATGGTGTTTTGCTTTTAAGTTAATGTTTGGAAAAAGTTTCATTCTTTTACAATATATTCTTCTATCAAGTCCAACATTATGGCAACCTGATACTCAGATATCACTGGGGCACATATAAGTTCAACAATTTGTCTTAGTAATAACAGCAACTGCCACACTTCATTATTATGGTCATCAATTTTTCCATGTATTAGCAGTGGCAAAAATCGGAGCAAAACCCAGACCTGAACTGCATGCCCACTAACTGTCTTAGAGCTCAAAGTAAATGGGGGTTTGTCATTTGCATCAGATCCTTTGAATTTATAAGTCTGAATCTTTTTGTTCAGGTAATCATAATCAAACCACTCTGCTCGTACCAAGTAATTAAGAATCAAGTGTAGATCTTCCTTGACAATCCCTTCAAACAGGTCATGCCCAAGGCAAGGTGGGAGACCAGGGTTTGTAACATGAAAATGTTGCAATTTGTTCAATACTGAATCAAATTTAACCCCACTGTGATGCACCAGACCATTTGTACATACTTCTTGTACTGAGCTATTGTAATTTTCTTGAGTCATTAAATCAAAGTCCCAAGGAAAAATATTTCCACCTTCAAGGTCATCTTTGGATATCAAACAGTATCTACAATTGTGAGAAACAGAACTGAAGTTTTCAACAAAACCACCTATCATATGACTACCTAAATTGTCCCCTAGAACAAAGGCAACAGACCCTTTGCGGTTCCCAAATCTGCCTAAGTCTACACCATTTGCTTCCAGATCAAGCAAATCTGTCATGATAGGAGTCAATCTTTTCCTGACCATGTGTCTTAAAGTCCTCTTCCCTACAGAGCAACAATAGCTGCTGTACATCTATTAAAGTCCTGACAGCAGGATGCAGATTACCAATGGTATAATAAATGGCCAAAATTTTGTGTTTTTCTTTGCTGACCCAAGTGGATTCACTATTTCAAATGAATCTTGATACAAGAGTAGCTTTAAAGCATCAGGATTTTCTTGAAAGAAAACATTTTCATTGCACACTTTACCATCTGTAAAGTCTGTTAGCACTCCTGAATCTCCATTATTTTCAGATTTTTCAAAGTAGTGACTGATTTTTTCATCTCGAAATAGGGCCTGAAGTGAATCTTTTAAAGGCACATAGTAGCACAATGCCTTTGTATCATCTTTTTTGTGCTTAGGTTCTGGATGTGGAAGTGGTTCAACATAATCAAATTTTTCCTTGTAATACTTTTTTCTGTAAGATTTTGACCTTAAAGTGTCATGTACTGCTTTGAGGTTGTCATGTTCGTACCAGTGTATAATTTCCTGAATACAATCATCAGAAAGAGTTCTTTTTCTAGCTTTGCCTTCAATTGATGTTTTTGGAATTTTGCTTGCTCATTATGGAGGAAGCTGAATTCATCCACAATAACCTGAATAGTGCTCACTGGTACGTGGTGTTTTGTCTGTATTGATAAGAGAAATGTAGCTAATGTTGTTGTCAAGGCACTTTCTATTTCTCGGTCTGATAAGAAATTATTTTCATCCTCATCATTATGGCAAATTTCAGTACATGGTTTTTCATCATTGCCTGTATTATTGTTTTCATTAGTCTGGTTCTCTAAATTTCTATCATGATCACCAATGGAGAGGATGGCTACATGCAGGTGATGAACTGAGGTGTTCTTGTGATATCTGCTCAAGTGAGAACTGAAACTTGACACAACCTCAAATCGCTTATCACATTGTTGGAAGGGACATGCAATTTTAATACCATCCTTTATATGTCCCTTCAAATGAGCAATAAAAGGTTTCAAACCCAAATATTTTGCTAAGCAATGCCTTATCTTACATTGCAGCTGTATACTATCAGAGTCAACATACTGTTTTGAATATTCTCCCTTATGCTGCCTTGAAATGTGTGATTTAAGAGAAGGAAATGTTGGCAAGTTTTCACCACAGTCAGTCACTGGACAAAGTATAATAGGATTTGGTAAAGCTGCATGGAATGAGTTATAATGACTGCCATACGTTCGCAGAGAAGATGTTCTAAAGTGACAAATAGTACAGCGATACATTTTGAGTTTCAGTTAAACTCTAACAAACAAGACCAGAATAGTGAAAAAAAAAATTGATATAGGAAATGAACTAAGCAGCAGGCATGGTGAGATCTCCAAGATTAAGTGGATAAGTGATGGGGGGGTATGGCACAGGAATTAAAAATCTTGGCTTTAACCAACACGCCAGGCCTCGTCTGTTGAAAGAACTTGCGAAACAACTGATCAACTCCTGCTCACTTTCACTTACTTTTGAGAAGCAATTCAAAATTCTTGCATAACTGTTAATTACAGAAGGAATCACCTGCTAAAATGCACCAAACTGGGATTAATCATGTAAACCACTCAGGACCAAAAACGTGCCATGTTATATGATTCGCTCAAAAGTTGGCCCAAAATTTTAACATAATCTCTTTATAATTTTGGAATACTCTAAACATCAGTAAAATTCTTGCCCTATAACTTCATGCCCAGCAGCCAGACTGATCATGCCATGTACTTGCTGTAAAACCCTAATATTAGCGAGCCTTTTACTTAGGCAAATTTGGTGACTGGAATATTGTTGCTAATTTAACTGGATGATAATTTATCTAGCTAAACATACTGAAGAGTGCAATTTCATAAAAATGCTATGGCAGTTTTTAAAGAAAAACGTGAAGTTCAGCCTACCTACGATCTTTAGGCCTAGCTTCCATGCATGACTGAATCTAAGAATATGCTCTCACAAGGTAACCAGACGACCAGATCTGAAGAATCTACACTACTAGGACTTAGCCTATACCTATTATAGTATAAGGTTCATCAGATCATCAATCAGGAACCGTTTATCATCAAACGGTACCCAGGTACCGCAACATTCCCAAATACCTGATACGAATTGACCAGGCCTGACGTTAGATCGCCAGAAAGCTACAATTTTGGGCAACGCAATAGGCCTAGAATATAGTTTGTCATGAAGTAGACATTGGGCTTCACGTTAGTAGATTTATCTATGTACCAGAAATATCAATGGTTATGAACCAAATAAAATACAAACCTGCCTCCTGGAAATGCACAACACAAAGTCAATTTAAATTAAACTGAATCTGGATTGCGTAGGTCTAAACAAGGGGTAAATAAACTGAGGTGTAGAACGCAAGTTGACTGCTAGACTCTTCGGAACAAACTGCATCCACGATCCACTGGCACTGCTGATTCCTTTGTGTGAATTCAAAATTCTCGCTTCCGGTGCCGCGAGCGACCTAGTTCATGACCCGTATCCAGCACTGCGTCAGCAGATTCCGGCTATAGCTGATAAACGCGCGCGTACGCGCATCTAGCCCCGCGCTAGCTACTTTGCAATGCCATGTTATTTGCGCCATGGCCTTGAAAGCGCGGTGCCTGAGCGGGCCGCAGTGCTGATTACGTTGGTTAGCAGCGTGATTTCACGATACTTACCAGCGTAGATCAGAAAACATGCGTATGTTCCGTAAAATAACGAGGCATTTCTTTGTTATAAAATGGTTATTTTTTACAGTGTATGTACTTCGGAAATACCATGTCCGAAACTTATTAATGGCAATATTAATATTGCCCAGTATGCCAATGATATCACGTACTGGGTGACAAATTACTTTTGTTTAATATCAATTAAAAATGTACAATTAGCATTATTGAAAATTCGAGTTATGGTGTAATTTGTGGCGAATGTATCTAAATCCAGACACAGTAAAGTTCATTGTGTTCTGTAGGAAAAAATGACATCACTAAAAATATTAGAAGCATTAAAGGATGTAACTTAAAAATTATAATAAAGAAATAGAAAAGGTAGAAAAATTTATTTTACGTGTCATTTAGAACAGAACACTGGACTGAAGGGACCATGTTGAGTATTTGGTTAAAAATGTTGGACGATAGTTGCTATACTGAAATCAAATATTGCTACATACAACGGATGTTCTAGTAAGACTATTATTAAAATTCGTAGTCTATTGAAATTCTTAATTGCTTATGCTGGGATGGCGGTGTCGAACATAAGATGAAATTGTTACAATCTTTGCAAAATTATATATTATAGAGTGACAACCAGATTTTCCATTGATTTTCTGCATAAGGAATACTATGCCAAGAATATCAAATCATTTAAAAAAAATATTCCAATTAAATATTATAATAATGACAATTTGGGCATTATCCAAGAATTATAAAGAAACAATACTTTGAAAAGACTATATAAATGACTTTAAGTTTTATTATCGTTAATATAATTATAAATTTATTATGATATAAGGCAGGTATTAAAATAGTAGTTTTCAATTCTAGAATCCAGAATAACTTAAAACAATTATCATTTACAGTTGTTAAATAGTAGCGCTGATTTAGCACAAGCATTGCACGCAACTGCAGGTAGAACGCTCATACTTTATACCACCAAGTAAATTAGAGAAATTATTGAATGAAGTTGAAAGAAAATTGCATCCACACAAGAGATTTACATGTGCATGAGCTGATGTGAAGTTAGCCAGCAGTGAGAAATACGCTAAGAATGTTTATAGATACCTGAGAAAGGAACTGACAGGATGTTTAGATTATATGTAATCATACCGTCACCATTAGCATTAGCAGAGTTAAGTGATGAACGTATTTATGTGCTAAATTGTTTAGAACGACCCATTAGAGTGTGACCTTAGTTTAGCAATTTATACAATTCCTATTATGGCTTGAGCTATGCAATATCTGCAGAAATTAAAGATAGCTAAATTATCTCAAAATATAATTATTCCTAAACCATTTTACTTCGAAAAGACACTCTAGAAACTTCGTTATTTCATATAAAAAATGAACTTACCTTATTGGTAGTACGACCTAAATCAAATGCAGATAAGTTTGATTGTCGAAATGAAGTAATTGAACTAAATAACAGTAGATATTTTAGATTAACTAGAAATTGTTCTGCTCATAGCCAAGGAATTACATTACTCTCTAATTTTAGAAGTTGAATGAAATATACAAAAATTCCGTTAAATATAAGAGTACCTGATTGGTAAGAATATTGATTATAAGAGTCGAAATTAATTCGGAACGTAAACGTAGATTCAGATATTACTGTCAAAATATTGGATGAAATCTGAAACCTGACTCTGTTGGAGAGTAGGGTTAAGTATCAAGGAAGTTCAACAACATGTAAATCACTTGAGCTACAGCAAAAGGAAGTAGATAAATGGAAGTTGATTAATTCAGTTATAACATCATTCTTGGTAGTAATACTAATAAGTGTGGTGTTATATACAGTACGTGAAAGATTGGCTTTAATGACATTTTGGAAGTTAGATGGGCTGTGTATATTTAAAAATAAAATTAGTACAGAGCCAGGCAACAATAGAGGCTTAGAGGCCAGGGAAGTGGTTAAAATATGTCATGACAACCCATCTAATTACGATGTAGAGTGATTGTAGCTGATATCAAAATTCAATTAGTTTAACCAGTTGGTGAGGTTAGCTGATTATAAAATAAATATATAGATAAAAATTATTAGGAAAATAAATAAGATGTATGTGATAGAGAATGTTCGAGAACTCAAATGAGTTTTTGAGAACAAATGTCCGAGAAAACAAGATTAAGTAGCTACAAGAGAAGAGATGAAATATCACCACAGAAGTTAATCAGTGACAAAACCAACATCACGACAGTACGAGTGCTGTTCAAGAAAGACAACGTGAACAGAAAAGTGTTGAATAATAAAGTGTGCGTGTTTTCTTATAGCAAAACCACAACGGGCTATTTGCTGAGCCCACCAGGGGAATCGAACCCCTAAATTTAGCGTTGTAAATCCGTAGACTTACCACTGTACTAGCGGGGGGTTATAAATAGATGTGTAAAATATGAATAAAACATTGAAGTACATGACTAATTGTCTTCAGTCCAAATTCATGTGACTAAAAAAAAAAAAACATGGTAGTTACGCGATATATTGTAATGAGACATAGTTAAAGCTATGTTGTAAACCCCTGAAGTCAAGTAAAATTATTACAAGAAAAACAACACAATAATAGCGGAGATAGTTCTTACAGCATATATTTACCTTCTATTCGAAAACCGAACTATCGCGGACTGTTCTACCAGTTGGAACGATAATTATTGGTAGAAACCTCGAGTTCCAAAGGAAAAATCGTATGAAGATGAAAGACATGTGCCACCTATCTTCATG